>NC_139800.1:81025342-81074395 GCF_965231275.1 Zosterops lateralis
AAAAGTGCCTCGACCTAGAGCTTGGAAACTAAAAGCAGGAAGTGCGAGAGGAAGAGGAGTAACTAGAGCAGGCTTAGCAGATAGGAAACTGCCTCCACATTCCAGAAACCACCAAATCCCAAAGAAAATGCCAGTTCCCAGGTCCAGGCCTCTGCTCCTTTCAGCTCCTGCCCTTACCCCAGAGGTAACCTTGCCCCAGCGGGGGCTGCCTTCAAGTACTGCTGCTGTTACAGCAAGTTGAGTTGGGTTGGGGGGATTTCAGTTTTGTTTTCGTTTTGTTTTTGGTTTTTTTTGGGGGGAGGGTGGGGGGTTTGTTTTGTTCTTTTTAATTAATATTTTGCAAACCAGAACACATTTCTACAGGCTTCACCGAGCCACGTAGAGCAGCCACAAGTACTTGTGACAACACTCGGAGGAAGTTTTGTTATGTTTAAGAATAAAATATTCAAACAGGATTTTTTTATTTTTCTGTTTTAATAGCAACTGCCCTGCTTTTAGATGTGGTTTATAGCTTTCCTCTCCCCACCCCTTTCCTTTTGGCACCCTCCTACCTAAAATAAGTGGTGATGGAGACTTCAGCAAAGGGAAAAAAATGGGATTTTAAAATCCGGTCCAGCATGAAGTCACCACTTTTTCTTTTCTCTGAGCCCTGCTGAGTCTAGTCATAACTCGATTTCTGGAGACTAATAGAGGAGCTGGGACACTATTGTTTCTTTTGGCTTCTTGAGCAACTCTGTCCTGTTACCTCCCCTCAGCTGGGGAGACCTAAAGCCATAAGATGCTCTGGAGCTGAGGCACAGGCACAAATTGCTCTGCTGTCTCAGCCCTTGGCTCACACTTGCTCGGCTTGGTTGGGGTTTTGTTTCCCTGTGTTTCCTTCCAGAGCCTGTTTGTGCTTTCACGAGGGGAGTGAAGTTGCAGCCTGTATAGAAATGGGACAAATCCCAAAGTGACGTTTTCAGCTTGGAGCAGGGAAGGTTTGGGGACCTCAGTGCCTAAAGGGGCTCCAGGAGAGCTGGAGAGGGATTTTGGTCAGTTGATTGGAGTGACAGGACAAGGGGAAATGGCTCCCCACTGCCAGAGGGCAGGGTTAGACGGGATATTGGGAAGGAATCCTTCCCTGTGAGGTGGGGGGGAGGCCTGGCACAGGTTGCCCAGAGAAACTGTGGCTGCCCCTGGATCCCTGGCAGTGCCCAAGGCCAGCTGGGACAGGGCTCGGAGCAAGCTGGACCAGTGGAAGGCAATCCTGCCCATGGCAGGGGATGGAACTGTTTGATCCATAAGATCCCTCTCAGCCCAATCCTGCGATTCCATGATCCTGCTGCTGGCTCCATGCGGAGGTGGCTCGTGGTCACCTGCAGGGTGTGGGAGGGACATGTCCCGGCGCTGTGCCGTGGCCACGGAGGCCCCACCCTGCCTGGAGCATTCCTGGCTCCATCCCTAGCGAGTGATGTCCCTTGCCAAGTGTTGCAGTTATTGGGAGACAAAAATTCCTCGGGGCAGCGGCGTTGGCCGCGGCCTCGCTATTCACAGGAGCCGTGCACTTGGGGAGACAACTGCGTGACAAATGGGCTGCTCTGGCTTTTTAGTGGCTTCTCCTCCCTTCAGCCTCGACATGTGGGACGGGCAGGAGCCTTGGGGGCTCTTCACTGGGCCTTGTGGTTTTTCTTTCCTTTCAAATGGATTAGGAGGGACATGTTCCTGTGACAAGAATGGAGCAGGACAACTGTGTGCAGTGAGAACATGAAGCAAATCGTTAACAGGATTGCCTTAGAACAGGCCTGAGCAGCAAGGCTGGGGGCAGCCGTAAATAACAGGGGGTTGGGAGAGCTGGGGATGGAGTTTGCATTCCTTGTCCCCCGCTGGCAGGATCTGGGATGTGCTCCATGGCTGCGGGCAGGGGGAGGCAGAGGGAGAATCCCTTTGCTCTCTAAAAGGCCGGAGTGTTGCTGTCCCCTCTGGTGTGTGCTCGGGATGTTGGAGGAGGGCAGGAGGGAGCAATTCCTGCATGGAATGTATTAATAGAGTTTTTCTGGTGCTCACACTAACCAAAGTGTGAGTTGGAGACATGGAATTGGACCTGGCTGCAAGCAGCCTTGGCAAATACAGCTTTTCCCTGCTCTCGGTGTTCCTGGTGGGATGTCCCTCCCCACCACACCAGGAGCTCCCATGGAAGGTCGCCCTCCTCCAACATCCCGAGCCACAGCCACAGGGGCGGGGACAGCTCCATCCTTCAGTGATGGGAGAGACACCATCCATCCCCTCGTTGGGATCAGAGCTGCTCAGGAGTCACCTTCCCAATGCCCTGGGAATGCACAGAAGGAAGGCCAGATCCCATGGATGACCAGGTATTGCTCTGCTCCCAAACACCCAGGCTGGAATCCATCACCCACAGTACGGATGTGACCTGGGCAGGTGCTTCTGTCCCTGCTTCCTCCACACCTCAATCCTCCTGCTCGTTCCTCACATCCTTTGGAAACTTCTCCCACAAAAACCTCGGGGGGATCAGGGAATCTCTGACATCCTGCTGGAGCCAGCGTGGAGGGCAGGAAGGCCAAGAAGCACAGGACAGCTGGTTTCAGAGCAGATCTCTCCCTGTTCAGGCCATGTGGTTCATTTTGCCTTTATCATGGTGTTTGCCGGGTCTGATCCACGCCCGGCGCTCCCGCGAAGGGAATTCACCGCTTTGGGATGCAAATGCCCAGGGATTCTCTGCGGAAGTCCCTGATCCAAATCAGGGACTTTTCAGCTGCTGACAGGGCTGTGTCACCGTGCAGACCCATGTCCAGCAGTTGGGGTGCAGGGGGACAGCCCGGGCTTCCCCAGGCATGGCAGGGCCAGACGTGCCCGGGCTGGATCACGGCAGGGCCGGTTCTGCTTTTGGGAGGCCGGGGGGTCATCCAGAGGTCAGTGTTTCCCTGCTCACATCTGCACAGATGTGCTGTGTGCTCACAGCTGCCTCCAGCACCGCGGGGCATCAGCCCAGAACGCTGTCCCTGTCCTGTCACCGCTGTCCCTCCTGTCCTGGATGCTGGGGACACCGGGCCAGCACAAGGCTGAGTCACAAAGTGTCCCCCACCATGCCAGTGACAAAGTGACAAAGTGTCCCCCACCATGCCAGCTGTCAGAGGGTGAGGGATAACTCAGGTGTGTAACTGTGAGTACGTAGATATATAAATAATCTGTATTTATTTACGTGTTTTATGTCTCTATATTATTTTTTTCCTCCAGGATTACAGCATGGCTGAAACTTCACACCCCTGGACAACCCCTCAGCAGCCTGAGTCGCTCCTTCACATGGAACTGGCCACACTGAGCCAAAAAAAACCACCCCAAATTGTGAATTATGGAGAGCACCCCGTGAAGCATGAGGGGCGTGACCCCAAGGAGTGTGTCAGCACTAGGTGGCACAAGGACACGGAGATGCCACCACAAAAGAAAGTCCCTGTGGGTGGGGCTCCGAGTGCGCAGATCCCACCTGGTGCTGCCGCAGGGACAGTTCCCTTCTGGTTCCTGCCCTGGGCGAGGAGGTGACCCGGCAGCGCAGGTGGGGACACGGGGTGTGACAGCGAGGAGCCCAGAGCCTGCACTCCGCACACCCCTGGGGAGGGGGAAGAGGGGGAGGAGGAGGAGGAGGGGTGGGATTCCAGCTCTGCACATCCCGCTGGGAAGAGGCGGTGAGCCCTGGGAAGCTGTTGTTTCCCGAGAGGGGCCGAGTCCCCTCGGGTGGGCTGTGCTGGGATGGGGAGGGGATGTCCCTGTCTGGGTGTGACAGTCAGGTGATGCCACAGCCAGGAGCTGTCCCTGGCTCAGGATGGCTGCAGAGCCCTCGCCAGCTGCCCTTTGTGTCCCGGGAGCTGACGCATCCTGTCCCTGGCACGGGAAAACTCCCCCGAACCCTCTCAGCTTTCCTACGAGCCACCTCTGCCTCCTGGCATTTGATGTCACAGCGGGTCCAGCCGGTCACCTGAGCTCCCTCCTCCCATCCCGCCGTTTCCCTTCCCTGTGGCTTTGTGCCGTTTTTCCCCCTCTGAGAGAGACTTTTCCCACTTCCTTAGATACGAACACCCACATGCCTTATCTCCTTCCCCCATCCCATCCTGAAGCCTATTTATACAGAGCCTGGCTCCTGCCCAGCCTGCCAGCGACGCCGCAGGAGCGGGACGGGGCTGGCAGCGCCCGCAGCCCAACATGCTCTGGGCTGCACGGGGATGTTTCCTGCTCTGGCTGCTCCCGTCCATCCTCAGAGCCCGGGCTAGCCCGGAGACAAGGCCCAGCTCCCCTCTGTGCCAGCAGGTAAGGCTGTTTCCAAGGAGCACCTGGGCTGGGATGGCTCCCAGCAGCTGCCAGCTGGATGGGGCTGCCAGCATCCCTCTGGATCTCCTCCCCATGGCTCCCACCTCCCTCCAGCCTCCATCTCTTTAACTTTCCCAGCTTTTCCTCTGTTTTCCTGCATTGAGGCTGGTCTTCTGTGAGGTGGTCCCTGGCGTCCAGCTGCTCCCACATTCCTGCCTTGGCTGAGGTGCTCAGAAGATGGAGTGCAGGGATTCCAGTGAGGCAGTTGGGATCCTGGATGGGGAATGGCAGGTTTCTGTCACTGATTTCTTTCTTTCCAGAAAGAAATCAGCTGCTCTCCATGCAGGTTCCCAATTCCAGAGGAAACTGGAGCTAGAGGAAAGGTGGAGCTGACACAGAGGCCTTCCTCTGCCTGAACAGGGATGCTCTGGACCATCTGGGCTTGGGAAGCGGGACCAGTGATCGTTCTCACCTGTCATGCCCATCGTGGACAGCAGCTGGCTTGCCTGGAGCTGTGGTTTGTAGCCCCCTCCTCCTTCACACCTCTCCTGTCTCTCCACAGAGCCCCACGAAGGTGTCTTGCAAAGGAGTTGGCCTGCGGAAATTTCCCAAGGAGCTTGGCCAAGGAATTAAGTACCTCGAACTCTCCAACAACTTCATCCAAAACCTGTCAGGCAGCAAAATGCCAGGATTTGGGCAACTGGAGTACCTGGATGTGTGCTTCAACCAGCTGGAAGCCGTGTCAGCCACCGCCCTGGCTCAGCTGCCTCGGCTGCGCTCGCTCCTCCTGGGATCCAACCACCTAGACCGGAATTACTTGGCTAACGGGGAAGCTTTCCATCTGCTCAGGAATATAGAGGTCCTGGACCTATCCATGAATAATCTGGAGAGTCACATGGCCAGCTGGTACATCAGCAACCTCACCAGCCTGAGGGTGCTGGATCTCTCTGGGAACACGATGACCAAGCTGCTGGCAGGGACCTTCAGGAACTTGCCGCGGCTGCGCCAGCTCGACCTCAGCCACAACTACATCATGGAGATCCAGGAGGGAGCTTTTGAGCCTCTGGAAGAGCTGGAGGTGCTGAACTTGGCTTTGAATTCCCTCCACTGTGTCTCTGGCTTCAGCCTCACGCAGCTGCGAATTTTAAACCTCAGCCACAACGCCCTGGAGCTGTTCTCCTCCGAGGAGGGAGCGGAGCCCTACCTGCTCCGAGTGCTCGACTTGAGCCATAACAGACTCCTCTCTTTTCCAGAGCTCCCCAGAGCCCATGATCTCACACACTTAAACCTCTCCAACAACCTCATTGCATCCCTGCTCCCAGGCTCACCCCATCCCAGGGAGTTTGTCCTGCTCTACAAGGAGATGCAGAGGTTCAACAGGACTGTGCGTCCCGTGGCTGCTTTGACACACATGGTCGACCTGGATCTCAGCAATAACCGCCTGGAGCTGTTCCCATTTTCCTTCTTCCACAGCCTGGGCTCCCTGCACAGCCTCAGCCTGGCTAGGAACTGTCTCCAGGATGTGACCAGGGACTCTATCTCCAATGGCACAGAGCTGTCTATGCACTCCCTGGACCTGCACAGCAACGCCCTCCGTGTGCTGCCACGCTGGTTCTTTGATTCCCTGCCTCACCTGGAATCCATAGATCTGGGTTCCAACAGCCTCCAGCCTTGTGAGAGCCAGGAGAGTGACCAGGGCAGGGATTTGGGAGGGGATTCTCAGACGTCAGCCCCCACAGACACTTGCACCCCCTTCTACAATGTGCCTCGCTTGAAGCACCTGAGCCTGTCGATGAACAACATCTCCAGGCTGCAGCCACACGCCTTCAACCAGACCCCACTGCTCTCCCTGGACCTGTCGGGAAACAGGGACTTATCCATGCCCACGGGAGCACTGGAGGGGTTGGAGCTGTCCCTGCAGGAGCTGTCTCTGAGGGACAACCAGATGGATGAGGGCCAGGCAGTGCTGCCCTGCCTGGGCACGCTCCGAGTGCTGGACCTGTCAGGGAACCGCCTGAGCCTGCTGCCCACGGGGCTTTCCTGCTCCCCGCTGGAGAGCCTGGACATTCGGAATAACAACCTGCAGACCCTGGGAACGGTCAGGAGCTGGTCCCACAGCCTGAGGGCCGTGTCCGTGGCTGGGAACCCCTGGAAGTGCTGCTCACTGGGCTGGCTGGACACACTGCGTGCGGCCGGCGTGGCCGTGCCAGACCTGCAGCAATCCCGTTGTGTCTTCCAGGAGCACGGCCGGAATATCTCAGTCGGGATCACCGGCACTCCCCGGTGGATCTGTCCCCAGCCCGAGGGTACTGCCTCCCTGGCTCTACTCCTGGTCCTGATGGGCCTTTCCCTCCTCTGTGCCTGGGCTTTCTGCCTCCTGAGGAAAGGGCGGAAGGCTCCGGGATGTGCGGGACTCAGGAGCAACAGGGTGGGAGTGTCCCAGTCCCATCCCAAAGGAGAGGTGTCAGCTGAGGAGAGGCCACCTGACAGCATCACTGAAGTGTAGCCCAGGCCTGCAGCCATCGGTCAGAACTCTAATTATTATTATTATTACTAATATTAATATTAATAATATATTATTGTGGTTTTGGTCTCACTGGTACCTGTGTGATTTGTGAACCCAGAGGTGGGTTACTGGCCCCTGAGCCACCTCCCCTTCTCCAGAAGGGACATTCCTCTGTCCTCTCTGATCCCTGCCAGAAATTAAACTCGGAGTTTGGGGTACCATCACACATTCCTGTCACTCAGCACAGGAAAGCAAGCCCTGGGCTGGCTGCTTTGAGCACTCCCCTTCCTCCACATCACACTCAGCTGGACTGGAATTGCATCCACTGGGGCCGCCTGGGTGTTTCCCAGCTTGCCCAGCAGCCCCTTTAAGAAGGTTTAATAGCTCTGCTGATGCCCTACTGCTGCTCCTGAAGCGTTCCCTAATCCAAGAAGAAGCAGGAAGGAATGGGATGGTGCTGGTTGGAATTGCTGGGGTGGGGAAGGGGTTTCTGTGGGACCCTGCCTCTCTGCTGCCTTTCCTTGCTGCGGATGCTGGGGGGAATTCCACTCTGTCCTCACCAGTGGGATAGTAGGAATGGGAAATGTGGGGATATGTGCTGTCCCTGGCTGGCATAAGATGTCCCACCCTCAGTGCCAGGACCCCCGAGGTGACAGTGGCAGAGACAGCTGGTGCCAGCACGAGGTAAGTGCTGCCCAAGTTGTGGTCCTGATGGATTTGGCACCCTTTGAGCACCCCCTAAAGCCAGGGATGATCCAGGGGCTCAGACTGCAGCTCAGGAAGGCAGCAGGAGGAGGTGCTGAGTGGGACTGTCACTGTGTGGTGGTGTCCCATCTCTCCCTTGAGTGACCTGTCCAGCTTTCCAGGACACAGTGGGAGCACCTGAAGGGCTGGGCCAGCTCCAATAAGTGTAAACCTGAGTCTGCAGTGAAACTTTTGATGTTTCACATTCATTTGGTTCCACCTTGGAAGTCCCCAGCTGGGCCTAGTCACCTCCACTCACCTGTTGAGTTGGAGCTGTGGGAACAAAAGGGCTTGAAAATTACTTAAAATTCCAATTGCTTCATTCTCTTCCTTTTTTTTTTTTTTTTTTTTTTTTTTTTCCTTTCAAGCTTATCATGGTTTTACTGGGAAGCAAAAAGGGCATTTTTGTTGTAAAATATGTCAGGTTTTCAGCTTCCTGTCCTTTGGTGGGCATACAGCTCCAGGACCCCCAGTGACTTTGGTGGCCCCCACATCTCCACCCCTGCCTCAGTTTCCCTCTCATGCAGAGCTCTGTGCCCTGTCACAGTGAGTGGCTGTGGCAGGGGAGCCTGTCACTGTGTGTCACCATCCTGCAGGACCTTGGGGACAGGAGGAAATCCAGCCTCCAGCTCCAGGGCTGCTGTTTGCTGGATCTCCTGCTCCAACACATCCCCTTGGAGCTCCTGTTCCCATGTCCCTCTCAGGTCACAAAAATCCCCATGCCACAGCCACCACAACCCTTGTCCTCTCCCATCCCTGTGCTTCCCAGCTCCGTCCCCAGTGCTGTGCCCAGCTGATGTCCTGGGGAGCTACGGCCAGCTGGGCTCACCTGGGGCTTCTCCCCATCACTGTCCCCTCCCCTTGGGACAGGGAACACTGAGCTCCCTGGGGCAGGGACCTGCTTTCCCAATGTCCCCAGATGAGTTCAGACTGTCCCTGGGGCAGGGATTTGCTTTTCCAGTGCCCACCAAGTGCTGGGACAGCCAGGTGGGTGGGCTCAGCACATCCCCGGTGCTGTGCCACCCTCCTGCCCCAGCATTCGGTGACACTGCAGGGCCACTTCAGGCCCCAAAGTGCCTTCACTGGCTGTTTCTGGTGAATTTTTGTGCCCTCTGCTCCTCGTTTAACCCCTTCCCAGGCTGTGCTTCCCTCCCGTGTCACCAGGAGATGTCCTGGCTTTGTGCTGCCGCTCCCAGCAGCATCTCCCCGGCGTTAAGCTGGGAGCTGGGGACGGGAGGGGACACTGGGGACGGGCGGGGACACCACGTACCACCGGGTGCTCAGGGACACCATGTGCTCCGGCACTCGGTGCCAGGCGCTGCCTCGGGCATCCTGAGTGTCTCCAGCCGTGTTTATCCAGTGCCGTGTCCCCGCGGAGCAGCAGCTGGCGGGGTTTGACCCCTTCAGGGCAGTGGCACTTGGGGACAGCGGCTGCTGATCATGAAGTTTCTCTGGGGATTGAAGAGTCTGCTGGAAAAATGCACTAAAAATAGGAGGGGGAGAATCCTGGGGCTGGTTTTACCCGCACAGAAAAAAGCTCCCAAATAACTGGACTTGGATCTCAGAGGATTTTTCCAACCTTAAGGATTCTGTAAAGCCCAGGGTAAGGAGCAGAAGAGGGAGAACCTCCCAGGCTAAGGAGGGGCTGTGAAGGTGTGGGAAATGAACCAGCAATGGAGCTGGGTTATCACCATTAATGATGTCTGTGTGCTTTCCTGACTCAGAGAAAAATGGGATTCCAGACTGTGGTCTTGTGGATTTGCCAAGAGTTGAGTCCAGGGGCAATGTCCCCTTCTTCCAGCCCCAGGAACAGCTGGGCCGGGAGCAGGACATGGGGTGAGCCTGTGCTGGCCCAGGGGACAACGAGATGGCACCAAACCATATTTGTGTCCCCAGCACCAGCACAAGGCCAAGAAAAACCCAGGGTCTGTCCTCAGTTCTGCACTGCTCCTCATCCGGAGCTTCCCATGCTTTAGGGGAAATGGTTTTCCTATCCCAGGCATGTCTTGGCATTTCC
This sequence comes from Zosterops lateralis, assembly GCF_965231275.1. Lineage (NCBI taxonomy): Eukaryota > Metazoa > Chordata > Aves > Passeriformes > Zosteropidae > Zosterops > Zosterops lateralis. Next base: position 81,034,906 of record NC_139800.1, read on the forward strand.
AGTGTTTTCTTGATCCAAAAGGAGGGCAAAAGGTCTGTAGAATATTAAATTCTGAACAAATAAAGTGGTCATGCCAAAAATGTTGCATGTTCATGTCAGGCTGGAAGGCGGCAGGAGTGTAAATTTTGGTCTGACCAAAAAAAGCAGCAGTGATTAAAATGTTGTGACCATTGACAAATTTTCTAGAGAACTGGTTGAGAAATCCAGCAAAACTCATTCTTTCCAGTGGAAAGCCTTCACATTTTCCTGGATCTGCATTTTCAAAGAAGAATAGATTTTTATCAAAAATTTCCACCGAGTTGTTTCACTAACCCAGGCGGAAATTACCTTCCTTCAGCTCACTTCAATTACAGCAGTTTTGCTTTTCCCCTTTTTCTTATTCTTTTTTTCTTATTCCTTTTTCCTTATCCCTCTTTTTTTTCTTTTTTTTTCCTTTTTTTTTTTTCTTTTTTTTTTTTTTTTTCCTTTTTTTTTTTTCTTTTTTTTTTTTTTTTTTTTTTCTCGTGACCCAGAGCTTCATCTGCTGCAAGAGCTGAAGGATATCCTGGGAAGTGCCTGGCAGATCTCTCACCTCCAGGCCACCCCAGCCGGGCAGAGCCAGGAGAGGAGAGCGTTTCTCCTCCTCTGTGTTCATCCAGAGCCTAAATTAGCCTAAATCTCCCCAATCCTGATAAGATAAGGAAGATAACGAGTCCTTTCACCCAGCTGAAGGTAAATCCCTTTCCAAAGGGCTGTGGGAGGTACCGTTTCTTTCATTTTCCCTGATATTGCTGCAGTGCTCATTCCCAAATTCTTTTGATCTCATCGAGGCCCATCCTGGTGCCGTGTCCTGGCTGCCTGGGATGTTCTCCCAGTGAATGTGGCGCTTTCTCTGTGGCTTTGGGATGGGACAAGAGGCTGGTGGCACCTCCAGGACACCACCCTGTGTCCCTCCCATCCTTAGGGCTGCTTCCCATTATCCCTCCCTGTCACAGCGACTCCGTGACTGGCACAGCTCCGCTCTTCCCAGTCCGGGGTGGGGGAGGCCGGGCGTGTTGTTCATGCCACTTTTCCTCCTCTCCCGGGGCTCTGGCCGGGCCAGGAGCTCCATCCCGAGGTGCCTCGGGGTGTGGCAGATGTGGGACGTGTCGCCCCGGGTCCCCTCCCTGTGCTGCCTCTGCAGCGTCACCTCCCCGGGCTGGTGGGGACAGATGCTGCCACATGTTCTGCAGCTGGATCCTCCCTCCCAGCTGTGCCCGGGCTGCCTGCACGGGGACACTGCCGTGGGCACGGGCAGCTCTGTCACAGGGAAGTGTCACCCTGTGTGGTGTCCTCGCAGCAGAGGCAGATCCGCTGTCCCTGCTCCCAGATTTGGGATGCTGTGAGGACAGGTGACAGTGGGAGGTGGCTCTGCAGGATCAGGTCCCTGCCACCCCCAGCCTGTTCTCGGCACCTGTCCTGTGCTCTCTGGAAAGAGGAAGGGGATGGTTTCCCTGAAGGAAAGCTGAGCTCCGTGGCAGGAAAGAGCTTGCCCCTCACTGTCCCACTGTCCTCTGGAGGGGACAGGATGCTCCCAGTGCCCACCAGCAGCAGGAATCCCATCCCCAGTCCCCGGGCTGTGTCAGGAGCTGGAACGTCAGCGCCACATGACCGTGTGCCACCACCTCCTGCGTCACTGTCACGGCCCCGGCACAGCCTCCACGCAAAGGGATGTGGCTCCTCACGGGGTCTGTTGGTAGGTGAGGGTGGGTTGGGCAACTCCAAGGTCAGCGGGGCCTGAGGGGACACTTTGATGGCAGGAGAACCCCTGGAAGGTCCCTGGATCTGCCCCACCTGAGCCTGGGAGTCACAGGCCACTGGGAGTGCACGGGGACACCGTGTGCTCACAGGGGTCACAAACCACTCACAGGTGTTTGCTTTGGCCCCTGCCCGAGCCCAGGAGCGAGGGGCACCAACCTTTGGCCCTCCAGGACAGCTCTGTGCTCTTCCTCCACTAAAGCCTCATCCCAGGGGCTCTGACACAGCACCAGCTCTGTCCCTTGAGGCCCTCCTGGAGCTGTCCCCTCCCTGTGTCCCCAGCCTGGCCAACCCCTGCCAGTGAAGTCCCAGCTGGGGAAGGGAAGCCTCTCCTGGCCTGGGAATCCCCTCCGGCTGGCCTTCCTCCCTCCCACGGAGCCAACCCAGTTTGGAAGGGGAAGGAAGGGGTATTTTAAGCACTCACCCTTCTTGGCTGTTCCAAGGATTGAGCTAAAAAGAGGAAATGACGTTCAAAAGAGGGCTGGCTTTGCTTTAAAAGGAAGAGTTTGTGTTTTTCCTGCTACTCAGGAAAACTCATTGCAAAACTTTCCTGTGAAGAGGGATTGGTAAAAATACCTCTGGTGGGAGGTGGCAGGCTGTGACATTGGTGCACAGTTCCCTCTGCTGGCCCTGCTTCCCTTGCCCAGTTCCCAGGGTGAGCTCCCATCCCAAAGGAAGGGATGGGGTGGGACTAATTCCCGCTGTCCTGGTGCTGATCACAGCTCCTGCCACCTGTGAAGGGAATTCCCTCCTGCCAGCCCATCCTGGAGTGGTTCCTCTCTGCATTCCTGCTCTGTGGCAGCTTCTCCTGACCATTCTCACTGCTTCAGAAGCCCCTGGGAGCTCAGGTGCCTTTCCAGCTGTCATCCAACCCCAATGTTGTCCTGGCAACCCTCTGGAGATCCTCCAGGTCCCAAAACAAGACACCATCCACACCCTGAGGAGGAGTTTGTGTGGAACCTACAATGGACAGAATCCAAAACACCAGGTTTGGTGTTTAGGGAATATAAACTTGGGTTGTCCCTGTGTTGCTCCTTTTCTCTCTGCCCTTTAACCAACCCCCTTGTAACTGCTTGGGATTTGAGAGTGACCTGGGACCCTTCCTCAAGGGCCACTGCTCCAGCACAGTGAGCCGTGGCCTTTGCGTCCCAAGGGAATAGTTTGGGAAGGACAATGACTCAATTTTTGTGTCCTGGTTTTAGTGATCCCAACTGAAAGGAAGGGCATGAGGGGACAATGATCAACCATCCAGGCACGTCCTGTCAAGGTGAAAGGTCACAGATGGGATGAAAATCAACCCCAAGTTTCACTCAAGGAAAAGCACCTTCCAGAGAGAGGGGAAGTAGCAGAGCAAGGAAGAAAGTGAAAGCCTAAAAAGTGGCTTTCAACCTGTGACCCTTTACAAAACCTGGGGTCAGCTGGGCTTGTGTAAAATATCACCTCCCACTGTGGGAAAATCCCGGCCTACCTGGTTCCTCACGGGCTCCAGGCAGCACTTTTGGTTTTGTACTTGTAGGAGGGAGAGATCCTGAGAAATGCACCCTGTGACAGGCACGTGCCAGCCCTGGTGCCCTTCCATGGCACCTTGGGCAGCCCCTGCTGGCACTTCAGGGCTGGTGCCTGTGCCAGATCAGGGATGTGCACTCCTCTGGGTCAAGGAAAATGGGCTTTTTACAGCTTTTTGTAAAGAAAATTAAGGAGAAAAAAATAGAAATTGTGAACCTGTGCTGACCTCAAAGGAGGGTGCAACTGGAGGGGGGGTTGGGGTCTGTTCCCAGGGGACAAGGGACAGGACAGGAGGACACAGCCTACAGCTATGCCAGGGCAGGTTTTAGTTGGATATTAAGGAAAACTAATAGTTGGATATTAGGGAAAACTTCTCATGGAAAGGCTGCCCACTGCAGTGATGAAGTCGCACCCCTGCAGTGATTTAAAATCCATGTGAATGTGGCACATCGGGGACACGGTCAGCGGTGGCCTTGGCAGTGCTGGGGGGAACATCCTGCCGCGGCTCATCCCTCAACCCCCTCCCAGGTGCTGTGTGGGGACGGCCACTGCCAGTGACAGCTGCACCTCCCTCCGGCCCCTCCTTGTCCCTAACCCTGTGAATGGCACCGAAACCGCCTTTGTTCCCCTCCCCGGGGGGCAGGACCCGCCAACACCGCTCCTACAAAAGGGACGGTGCGGCCGAGCGGCCCCAGCCCTGCTCCCATTCCCTGCCCCAGCCCCATCCCGGCTCCCAGTCCCCATCCCAGCCCCTTCCCGGCCATGGGCCGCCCCTCCGCCGCAGCCACCGCGCTGCTGTGCCAGCTGAGCCTGTCCTCAGCCATCCAGTGGCTGTGAGTAGGGAGGGATCCCTCCTTCCAGAGCCCCTCTTGGCGGTCCCTCGGGCCCGCAGTGACCCCCACCTCTCCCCACAGCGGTCTGGCGGGCAGCGGGGTGTCCTGGAACGAGAGCCAGCACTGCCGGCTGCTGGCGCCGGAGCAGCTGCAGCTGTGCCGCCGGCACCTGGAGGTGATGCCCAGCATCGTCCGCGCCGCCCGCCGGACGCAGCAGCTGTGCCAGCAGAGCTTCGCCGACATGAGGTGGAACTGCTCCTCCATCCAGCGAGCCCCCAGCTTCGGCCCCGACCTGCTCACAGGTAAGGGATGCTCCTCCCGCCGAGGCGCTGCCCCGGGAGCATCCCCGGGGCCGCCTCTGCCTTGGATTTCTGTTTTGGAGCAAATATCCTGCCTTCACGTGGGGTTAATCCTGCTCAAGTTCCATCTGGGGGAGGTGACAGACAGTAACTTCCATTTCAAACAGCTCCAAAAAAAAAAAAAAAAAAAAAAAAAAAAAAAAAAAAAAAAAAGCGAGGGAAGAGGTGGGGGTACAGGCAGCGCAATAATACAGGGGGCACAGGTTAAAACACAACAATTGAGGGGGCTCGGGTTTATCCTTGCTGCAAGATGAAATGCACAGACTCCTTGCACTGCCAGATGTGTGAGAGGAGAGTCTGGCCGGGCAGGGGGGCAGGAAACATCCCTGTTTTCTCCGCAGGAACGCGGGAAGCCGCCTTCGTGCACGCCCTGGCAGCGGCGGCCGTGGCCCAGGGCATCGCCCGCTCCTGCGCCTCCGGAGAGCTCCCGCTGTGCTCCTGCGGGCCCGGCCCCTCCGAGCCCCCCGCGCCCGGCTCCCGCTGGGGCGGCTGCGGCGACAACCTGAGCCACGGGCTCCAGCTCGGAGCCGCCTTCACCGAGGGCCCCGCCAGAGCCGGCACCGCGGCCGCGCCCGGGCTCCGCGCCGTGAACCGGCACAACGGAGCCGTGGGACGGGCGGTGCGTGCGGGACCCCCGGGCTCTGCGGGCTGGGATGGGGGGTGTGAGCCCCCTGGGACCCTGTAATGGGTCACACGGTGGGGCTGAGCCCCCCCAGGACTGCCCAGAGCCCCCTGGGGTAGAGGGAGCCCAGCGCCCCTCGAGCAGGGGCAGAGGTCCCTAATTTAAGGGAGCAGACGCCAGCCAGGTTTTTGGGATGTCCTGAACATCAGGAGGCAATAAAATGGTTAAGAAGTGTGTTAGCAGACATCCCCTCACACACTCCACTGCCCAGCCCCAGGCATCCCATACCCTTTCCACAAACAGCACGTCTGACCATTCACACCAGTATTCCCAGTTATCTGATACTCCACACCGGTACTCCCAGTGCTTCTTTCCACCCTTCTCACTGGAGACAGAGCTCGTTCTGTCCCACTCCAGCTGGGCTCCCCAGCCCATCTGGTCTTTGTGCTTCCATCCACTCCTGTTCCTCAGGTGAGCCTTGGGAAGCTCCAGCCCCACTGCCAGCTCCCCTGGGAAGTTTCCAAGTTCTTATCAGAAGGGATTGGAGCAGAGCTGAGCCCCTGGTTGCCCCATTATATTCACCTCTGAGCTCTTTCATCCCTTGAAACTCCCCGTGGGTGCCCTTGGGAGTCAGTCCCTGAGGTGGTACCAGGAGAGAGCAAATTCACCTGTTTCCCTGTGCCCTGCAGGTGCTCAGTGACTCCCTGGATACCAGGTGTAAGTGCCACGGGGTTTCAGGCTCCTGCTCAGTGAAGACCTGCTGGAAAGGGCTGCCAGACCTGGGTGAAATTGCCTCTGACCTCAAATCCAGGTACCTGGCAGCCCTCAAGGTGACCCATCGGCTCGTGGGGCCCAGGAAACAGCTGATCCCCAAGGAAGGGGATGCCAGGCCAGTGACAGAGATGGATCTGGTTTATCTCATCAACTCTCCTGACTACTGCACCCCAAACCCCCAGCTGGGTTCTCTGGGGACACAGGACAGGTAGGAAGAACTCAGGCTGTGATTCCAGGAGTGCCTGTACTGCTAGGTTTGAGTGTCCTGGGAAGGTGATGCAGATGGGCTGGGGTGAGCTTCCAGCAGACCCCTGAATCCCTGTCTTGTGAGACCCCACCTGTACTGCTGCATCCAGGTCTTGTTCAAGTCCATGTCTGGCTATGGAGATACTCTGAGGGCTGGAGCCCCTCTGCTCTGGACCCAGCAGTGAAAGTTTGGAGTGCTCACCTGCAGAAGAGAAGGATCCAGGGAGAGCTCAGAGCCCCCTTCAGTGCCTAAAGGGGCTCCAGGAGAGCTGGAGAGGGACTTGGGACAAGGGATGGAGGGACAGGACAAGGGGGAATGGCTTCCCACTGATAGGTTTAGATGGGATATTGGGAAGGAATTCTTCCCTGTGAGGATGAGTACCCCCTGGCACAGGCTGCCCAGAGAAGCTGTGGATGTCCCTGGATCTCTGGATGTGTCCAAGGCCATGTTGGATGGGGCTTGGAGCAACCTGGGATAGCAGAAAGTGTCCCTACTCATGCCAGGGGGTGGCACAGGATGATCTTTAAGGTCTCTTCCAACCCAACCCTTCCATGATTCCATGATCCTGCTGCCTCCTGCTCTAAGCACACCAACTCCAGGAGGGGCCAGACCCTGGGAGGGCAGGTCCCCAGGTCCCACATCTCTCCGCAGGCCATGCAACAGGAGCTCTGTGGGCAGTGACAGCTGTGACCTGCTGTGCTGTGGCCGTGGCTACAACACCTACACGGAGGAGGTGCAGGAGCGCTGCCACTGCCGCTACCGCTGGTGCTGCTCCGTGGTGTGCAGGCGCTGCCGGCGCAGCCTGGAGAGACACGTCTGCAAATGAGGAGGAGGACTGGCCCCGGCGCCCACCAGGCACGGCTGGACACCAGGAACACCATCCCAAGGGATGCCCCCAGTGAGGAGGAGGCTGTGCAGGAAGCCTGGTTTCTCATGGAAAGACTCAGACTGAGAGATTTTGGGAAGCTTTTGGTCCCTTCTGACCCAGACCTTGGGGCAGGACAAAGAGCTGCCCTCCTGCAGCTGGTCAGTGGACAGCCCTCTGCCTCCAGCTGGGAAAAGCCATTGATCATTCCACAGGCCCCTTTCTCTGGAGGGAACGGGGACCCTGGGCTGCCATTGTCCCTTTGCAGGAGGATTCTGACAGTGCCTTGAAAGCCAAGAGTGATAGATGGAAGGGGGTAGAGTTATCCACTGGGAGACGGCTGCAGGGATGGATTGCTGCTGCTTCGGGTGAGGGGGTCATGGACAGCTCCTTTGGGAACAGGATTCTGCTGTAGGCCCATCCAGGATGCTCCTCCTTGGGGGAAAACACTGCTCCAGGGCCCTTTGCAGCATCCCAGTGGAGACCATTTGCATGGAGATGGTGCCACCCTCATCGATGGCAGAGACACCAGGGACAGGAGAGGTCTTGGGGGCAGCCAAAACTGGGCAGCCTGGCAAACTCACCCCTGACCGTGTGTTAACAACCCAGCCATGGCATCACTGTAGCTTCTGTCCCCATGTGGGAGGTGGGAGCCCACTCAATAGGTCATGGCTTGTCCTTCATGCTCCTCCTTCTGGCTCACTGAGGTCCTCAACCTACTCCTTCCACCCTTTGGGATCAGATGTGTAGGAATTCGGGCCTGGAGAGGGGACACAACTCCAGGGCCTTAGGGAAGCACAAAATAACCTTTAGATTCTGTACTTCCTGTAAGTGGGATTCTGGTGCTTGTTTCCAAATAAATGTTATAACTCTCTGTGCCTTGTTTTCTAGGACAATCTTTCCTCCATGTCCTTCTGAGCTGGTCATGGAGAAAGAGGCTGTAAGGAGAGCCTTGTGTCCATAAAGCCCCATGTCCATACTTTTCCTTTCACACATCTGAGGACCAGCTCACTGTCAAATCTTTCTGCTTCTCACTGGCCCAGATTTGTCTTTAATTACAGATCCCTGCCTTCCTTCCTTCCTTGCCTCCTGCTTTATCCTCTGCTTCCTCAGGTCTCCAGCTGGGAACTGGCTGCCTGGGATTCAGGGCGGGTGCTGGAAACTGTGGCAGTCCAAGGTTATTTTCTGATCCTTGGGAATGTGGGCTGGATGAGCCAAGGGCGTGTGTGAACAGCAAGGGGTTGGGAGCCAGGGATGGGGGCTCCCACACTTCCCTTAGCACGGAATCTGGCCAAGCACTTGGATGGGATGAGATTCCTGCTGGTGCAGCCTTTGGAGAAAAAGGATGAGTCCAAACAGGTGCTGGAGAGCCTCCAGAGCACCAGGAGGACAGGTAAATGGGATGGGAAAAATGGATGAATGGTGGATTCCTGCAGCTCCCACCATTTCCTGGAGGCTCCAGCAGCTCCTCTTTATTTTTGGTTCCCATTGACTGGAGTTGGCCGCGCTCAGCCCGAGCCCAGCTGGACGATTACTCATTTCCATATCCATTCCATCATTTTTAATGGTCTCTGCTGGGTCACGGAATCCATTCATGAGCTTTCCTTGTAAAACATCCCCTCCCCTTAATGTGCTCCAGGTTTCCGTGTGAGCAGGGAAGGAATCAGAGGTGGCTCGAGAGGATGCAGGGGCTGGAAGTCGAGCCCGAGCTCGGGGAGTGCCAGGAGTGAGTTAACCCTCTTTATCAGTTGTTAATGTGCCATTGACCGGCTCTGCCTGCTGCTGTCTCCCTTCCGAGAGCGCCTGGAAAACCGCGGCTGCCCAGGGCCAAAAGCTATCTCGAGTTTTCCTTTTAAAATGCAATTAGGGGTCAGCGCCCGGCATTCCTCAGAAAAAGGGGTTTCAGCTGCCAGGCTGCAAAGCAGCCGCAGTTGCTGTGTCCTGAGGGCTGCAGGTACTAAATTAAGGTTGCTTTAATGCCATCCATCCATCCATCCATCCGTCCGTCCGTCCGTCCGTCCGTCCGTCCGTCCGTCCATCCATCCATCCATCCATCCATCCATCCATCCATCCATCCATCTCCCAGCGCATCCCAGATCACAGGGAGGTGACACCGGGAGGGGCTGCGAACTCCGCCGAGCATTGCAAAACGAGCTGGTGAGAGGGAAAAAAAAAACAACCGGGAAGGGTCTTGTGGTGTGAGAACTCCAGCCAGGAGGGTGGGAAATGTCATTTGCATTTGGTAACTACAAACACACATCGCCTGGGGGAGAGGAGAGGAGCCACAATAGCAAGGAATGCCCAGGGGAGCTGTCGGGATCCCTCCTAGAGAGGTCCCGTTGGAATTTCTGCCTGGGAAAAGGCAGGGTCAAGTGCTGAATATGTAGAACCCGCTCCTCCTCTCGCTCCTTGACTCCAAGCCGGACAGGGAAAAGGTGGCAAAGGACTGGAAGGGTCGCTGTGCAGGCGGAATCTGCGGGAAAGGGGAAGGCTCCGGAATTAGCTGGAGAGTGCAAAGGGTCAGGCTGGCGGGGGGTGACAGCTCTGTGACAGCGCTCTCAGTGGGAGCTGCTGGAATCCGAGCCCACACCTGGAATTAGCAGGGATGTGAGATCTGCCGGGCTGGGAGCATCCCCCAGGAACCGGGAGCCAACGGATGGATGCAGTGGGAACGATCCCCTCAGGGGTTTTAAGGGAGGAACGTTGGTGTGAACGTGGTTATTTGTTGCTGGTCAAACTTTTGTAAACAATAAAGTCTGAAGGAAGGCGAGCGTTTTTCATGGATTCTTTTGATTTTGCTGTTAAAACCCAGATTTATTTATTTTCCCTTTTATCTCCTTATTCATTGAGGGATGCTGCATAACCCATTCCAGGAGGATAATATCAGCAAGGGCAACAAACCGCTGGTAATTAAGTATTTTGGGGGAAGAATAACTGTGTTCAAGGATGTGTTGGGACACTTCTTCTGCACAGCCCTGGAGTGCAGCTCAAACTGGAATGTGGATAGGGACCTGCACCTGCTTTTCCTTGTGCTGCTCACGGAGCTGAGCCAGAAGGAGGAGAAATCCCAGGATGGGGCTCAGATGTGGATCGACATCTCACAGAATCAGGGAATCCTGGAATGATTTGGGTTGAAGGGACCTTAAAGCTCGTCCAGTTCCACCTCCTGGCATGAGCAGGGAACCTTCTCCCACACCAGGTTGCTCCAAGCTCTGTCCAGCCTGCACTGCTGGGAATATTTGGGGGATGTTGCTGTGACCTTTGGGATGGTTGGTCCCTGCACCCTCACACCACAAGACACACACATGAGTAAACGCCTGTATTTAAGGAAAAACCCTTCCCTCTCTGTTCTCTTTTATCCCCGGGGTGTTCAGCAGTGTCACGGTGCTCTAAGGATGACAAACCAGAGCAGGGATTGTCCGTGTGGGGATCTTCAGCCGAGGGACAGGGACAAACAGGGGTGAGTAAGAGCCGTAAGGTCTGAGGGGGAACCAGCTGCAGCCTGAGGAATTTTGGGTGCAGCTGGAAGGTCAGTCCTGGCAGAGGCTCAGGGGGGATGGTGGTTTGGAGGGGAAGCAACTCTCCATCCCTTGGAATCATGGAATTCTTGGGTGGTTTGGTAGAAGGGACCTTAAAGCTCGTCTTGTTCCATCCTCTGCCATGGGCAGGGAACACTTTCCCCTATCCCACGTTGCTCAAAGCCCATCCAACCTGGAGTTGGACACTTCCAGGGATGAGGCATCCACAGCTTCTCTGGGAAATCCATACCCAGGGCCTCCACAGCTTCACAGAGAAGCATCTGGCTTCTCCCGGGCTGGGCAGCCATTCCAGAGGGAGGGAGCCTCTCTCCTCTGCAGAGCAGACACTGATGTGGCTGTGAACCACCCCGGGGCTGCCATCCCGCTGGGAACATCCAGGAGATCCCCCCATCAGCCCAGACCTGGGGCCAGGCAGGTTTTGAGGACCCACAGCATTCCTGGGCTCTGTGAGTAACAATTCATTGCACGACCTGACACGGGCATGAAGAAAACAAACAGAATAAATCGTAAACTGAGTCATCCTCAGAGGCTGAGTTAGAATTACTCAGGAGCAATGAGCAGTAGTAGTGGTTGCAAATCCACACTTTGCTCAGGGCCAGGTCAGTCACCTGTATTTCTAAGTGAAATAACCGGCTCATAAAAGCACAGATTTAACCCTAACCTGATGCTGGGTTAAATTTTAGAGATTTTAGGAGTCAAAAAAACAAAACAAAACAAAACAAAACAAACAAACAAACAAACAAAAAAACCCCACACCACACACACACACAAAAATAAATAAAAACCCCCAAAACAAACAAAACAAAACACCCACAACCAAAATCACATAATAATAATAATAATAATAATAATAATAATAATAATAATAATAATAAATTTAAAAAGGTGTCCCATGTCCCACTTGCACTGCAGAAAAAGTACAGAAGAATAAGAAGGCGCTGTGCTTAAATAAAAAAAATTGATATTTATTTACATCCAATACCGCACTATGGAGGATCTCCACTGCGTGCCCCTTTTATACAGCGGGAAAACGGATGTTTTTCTGCCAGTTTATCTAATTATCCACATTTTTATCCAGTTTCGCAGACTCCATTGCAGCGCTCCCTGCCAGGACCCGTGCGGGTCGGTGCGCCAGGCAGGACTTGGCAGGGAAAAGAGTTAGGGCACTGAAGGGCTCTGGGTGCCCCCGGCCGTGCCGAGCCGCTCCTGCCAACGGTGGCCGCTCACCGCGGATGTTTCGGGGGGTCTCCACGGCCGCGGGGCGAGTGTGGGGCCATCACGGCGCCCACCGGGGCCAGTGTCCCTCAGCCCGCCCTCACCAGCATGGCGGCGCCGGCACCCCGGCCGTGTCTGTGCCCTCCCCAAGATGGCGCCTGCTGTGGCTATAGCCGTGACCTCCCCAAGGTGTCGCCCCATGTTGTGGCTATGGCGTGACCTCCCCAAGATGGCGGCCGGGGCGGGTACGGTCGCGCCGGGCCGCGCCGGAAGTGGCGGTGGCGTCGTTCCCGGCCCATGATGGCAGAGGCGGGCGCGGGCGGCCCCCGGCTGGCGGAGCTGCTGGCGTTGGGACGGCGGCTCTGGGACGAGCTGGACGCCAGCACCGAGCCCTCCTCGGGAGCCCCGGCCGTGCAGGAGAAGGTGCGGCAGGGGCTGGACGCGCTGCAGCAGGCGGCGGCCATGGTGGCGCAGCTGGAGCTGTTCAGGTGAGCGCAGGGGACGCGTCTGAGGGGACGGGGAGGGTCCCCGGGCAGGGCAGAGGTGGGGCGGGACAGAATCCCGGAATCACTGAGCTTGGACAAGATCTCAGGACTATCGAGTCCAGCCTGTGACCGGTCCCCACCTTGTCCCCAGCCCAGAGCACCGAGTGCCTTCTCCAGTCCTTCCTTAGACACCCCCAGGGATGGGGAATCCAAACCTCCCTGGGCAGTGCTTCCAAGGCCTGACCGCCCTTTCCGTGGAGAAATTCCTGCTGATGGCCAACCTGAGCCCATCTTGGCACAGCCTGAGGCCATCTCCTCTCATTCCCTGGAGCAGAGCCCGACCCCCCCGGCTGTCCCCTCCTGTCAGGGAGTTGTGCAGAGCCACAAGGTCCCCCCTGAGCCTCCTTTTCTCCAGGCCGAGCCCCCTCAGCCGCCCCTCGCAGGATGAGGGGCTTATCTCCCTCTCATTTCCCGACTCCCTGCTCTCTCCCCCGCAGTGAGAACGAGGAGCTGGAGGAAATCGCCTCAGCCGATCTGAAATTCCTGCTGCTGCCGGCGCTGCTGGGGGCCATGACGCTGAAGCAGGTGGACCTGAGCAGGAGAAAGGAGCACCTGGAGAGCGCCCGGGAGCACTTCCTTGGCTTCCTGAAGCTCTGCAGGAACTACGGGCTGGGATCTTTCCAGCTGCCCCCTGGCACCGCCGGCGAGGAGGAGCCCAGGAGCCCCGCGGGCCCCCAGGACCCCGCCCAGCCCAACCTGGTGGCCATGGCCATGAGCAGGACAGCCAAAATTGAAAGGTGGGGCCGCCTGCAGTGGGAAGGGCTTTGGGAGTCACTCTGGGAGGAGTGGGAGCCTGAGGCAGTGCAGGGTTGGACAGGGAAGAGCTTCCCTGGCCATCGGAATAGTTTGATCTTAAAATGGTCATTTTAAGAGATGCAGGTTGCTGTTTGATGGGGAGAGGCATTTGTCTCTCCAGTTTCTGGTCTCTGAGGAAAAGCTGCTCAAAACCTTAAAACTAGCTCTTTAATTAATCTTACAATTAGTTATTTAATCACTGCTGGCAGCATAAAGACTTCCAAATTGGAAGTTTCCTACTAGAGGGTTCATTAGAACTTGAAAAAAAGGTGGTTAGTGCTTTTGGTGCTTTGCTTGGGATTTTGGCCACCAAGTCACTCATTGTGGCAGCACTGGAAGGTCCAGACTGGGCTGTACTTGCTTAAATCATTTAGAAAAGCATAGAAAATTATGGTTTATATTGTAATTGGGAAGGGTTTCTTTTCTAGAATTACTCTTTTATGCTCTTTGTCCTCTCAGCTCCCAAAGGTTTCTTGACTCTTATTGTTCATTCTTCAGGTGTCAATAACTGAGGGAAGGAGGACACAAGGATTTAGTTTGGAAGTGTTTTATAGGAGTTGTTTTCCCTTTAATAACTAATTCCTGAAATAGTAAAGATAAATTTACCCTGTAAGTTTATTATATAAGGAGTTCTTCCCTTTAATAACTAATTCCTGAACATGTCAAAAAGGCCGAAATTATATTTTTAAAAATGCCTGCACACACAAAACCACCTGAGACAGAAGTTGAAAAAGCTTTTTATTGTGTTTGTGTGACATAGAATCAACTCAAACCAGCCATTCCATTGATTTTCTCAGTCCTGCTTTCTCCAGGAGACTGATGTTTCCAGTCTTGCTTAATTTTATCGGGGAGGCTTCAATTTCCAAGGATTCCTCAATGTTTAGGAGAAGAATAAAGTCATTAAGGCCCCTCTGAATTTAATGTAATTTTACAGCTGCTTTTAGCAGAATGAAGAGGCTGAAATTCCAACAGGAACCAGCACAACTTCCTTGAAATTTGGTTGATCCTCTTAGAAAGGGTCATAAATACCCCAGGTCTGGGTTGGGATGGAAAAAAACTATTCCATGATCTGATTTTGCTGTGTTTGAGCCAGATACAAACAGAAGAAGGAGCTGGAGAACAAACTGGCCTCCATGAGCAGCTCTGTGGAGAGCGGGACAGCGGATGAGGAACAGATCCGGGAATTTTACATCCTCCAGATCCAGAAATGGATCGGCACCAGCCTGGAGGAGATTGAGAGCATCGACCAGGAGCTGGTGATCCTGAGGAGCAGGGATGCAGCCAGGCAGGTGAGGGAGCTCTCCTGGGATCCAGGTGCTGTGGAGTGGGCAGGGGGAGATGAATCCCAGAGGAATTCAGTGTCAGGGTTTTATTCAGTGACTTCCCAGTTGGAGCTGAGCTCGATCACAGCATGAGCTGATGGGGTTTTCTCCATTCTGAATTCTGAGTTTTGGGTTGGGCTCTGCTGCCACACCTTCCTCACAATCCCAGCCTGTGGAATGCTGGAGCTTGGAATATCAGGGCTGAACTGGGCTGTGCCAAGCCTTTTCTGCAGATCCATAATTCTGAAGAACAATTTGATTTGGAAATTAAAGTAAGACCCTTATGGTTTCTGTCAAGCCTCCACTCCTGGTCTGCAGCATGTCTGGGTGTTACCAGCCCATTTGGAATGACAGAACATTCCCAGAGACCTGCAATCCCTGTGCAGAACATTGTGTCCAGGATTTCTGTGGCCTGGGATGTCTGCTGGGAACAGCAGCTCCTGCTGTGCTGGCACAGCCTCCTGGCAGGGCTGGTTTGGAGGGTCATTTTTTGGCACTGCAGGACTCAGCTCCTCTGAGGTGTCCTGGAGATGCCGTGGAAATGATGGGCTCAGAATGTTCCACTGGAACAATAATCAACATTTCCTGCTCTGCTCTGGGCTCAGCCCTGGCAGCTCTGCTCTGACCCCAGCAGGTGGCACAGGGGCACAGGGAGTGATTCCTGTACAGGCACAGCTGCAATTCCTGATACCAACCAAATTCAGGCCTGGATTCTCCATCCTGGGGTGTTGCTCTGACAGTTGAGGTGTTTCTCCTCTCTGCAAGACCTTTAATAACATCAGGATGGGGAGCAGGGGGGGAATTCTCATCCCCTCAATTCTCTGGTGAATGTTGTTTGCATCCCCAGGCTCCAACAGGTCCCCGTGGCCCTCCCCGGCCAGCCAGAGCTCCGATGAAACCCTTCATCCTCACCCGGAATGCTGCTCAGGCCAGGTATGGATTGGGATGATCCAACCACGCCTTTGAGGGAAGTGCTGTCCTGTCAAGCCTGAAATGTTCAGTCAACTGCAGAAATCCAGATGGTGCCTTCACGTCTGCGCTTGAGTTTGTGGCACCCTGAAATCTGTGCAGGAATTTCAGTGCCCAAAGCACAGAGCGGGATGGAAAACAGATTTCCTGTTGTGCTTGGGACATGATTTATGCTGAGCTTTCCATTTATCTGCTTCAGTTCCCAGGAGCATCCTGGGGCCAACTTCCCCTCTCCCAGGTTGCCCCATCAGCCTGGCCTTGGACACTTCCAGGGATCCAGGGGCAGCCACAGCTTCTCTGGGCACCCTGTGCCAGGGCCTCCCCACTCTGACAGGGAGAATTCCTTCCCAATATCCCATCTAAACCTGCCTTCTGGCAGTGGCAAGCCATTCCCTGTGTCCTGCCATTCCAGGCCCTTTCCCTCTTTCCCTTGGGCGTGGGAAGGCCACAATTGGGTCACCCTGAGGCCTTCCTCAAAACCTGCCTTGTGGCATCCTTATATCCTTAGCACAGATTGGATCATGGAGTAGCCCTGTGCCTCTTGCCTGTGTTCCTGCTCATTCCAGGGGATTTCATTGCCTGGTTTTGGCTGGTGTTGTCCCACTGCAGGGTGTTTGGATCTGGCTATCCCGGAGTGCCCACCCTGACTGTGGATGAGTGGTACGAGCAGCGCCGGAAGCAGGGAATTGTGTCCAACCCACAGAGGGTTCCAGGTATGGAACAGAGATGGAAACAGGGGATTTGGGAAGCCTCTTGAGGGGATGGGTGAACAGGGGTGTGTGCAGGGTATGGAACATCTGTGGCTATGGAAGAATCCAAGTTTTATTAGGAAAACAGTTGGGTTAGACTGTGTGTGGCCTGTCCAAGGCCAGGTTGGACAAGGCTTGGAACAACCTGGGATAGTGGGAAGTGTCCCTGGTGGCGCGGGATGGGTTTTAAGGTCCCTTCCAACCCAGCCTGTTCCAAGGTTCTCACTCCTGCTGTCTGGCAAGCCCAGCTCCCAGCAGGGCTTTGGAAAACCCAGATCTCCTCCCTGTTCCTCCCCTCCAGCAGGTGCAAATGATGAGGAGTTGCAGAAGCAGCAGCAGGAGACAGAGGAGGAGAAGGATGATGAGGAAGCTCTTCAGAAAGCTCGGGACTGGGACGACTGGAAGGACACACACCCCCGGGGCTACGGCAACAGGCACAACATGGGCTGATGCTCTGGCTGCCAGCAGGGCCTGGAGATCCTGGGAGAACAACCTGGAGAGGGAGGAGGGAATACAGTGTACATAGGTGGAGCATCCAGGAATTCCCTGGATGGGCAGGGGGCAGGATGGCAGGAGGACACGTGACCCCTTTGCATTCCATGTCAGACTGGGGACACTGGTCGTGTTGGGGGGTGCCCCAGAGCTCTGAGGGGCAGCTCCATGAGGGTCAGGCTCCCTCTGCCCTCCCAGGTGGAGGCAGCCTCCAAGGGGAGCTCCATGGATTTGGAAACTGCTCTTTTTATTGTGGGTGGATATATTTATTTTATTTTTTTTTTTTCCTCTCTATTTTAAGCAAAATAAACTCTCTTTGTGCTGCGTGGTTCTTGCTGTGAAATTCTCTTCCTCTTCATCTCTGAGCTTTTCCAGGGGGTGAACCCCACACACTGTCATGGAGCCCACAAGGGACAGAACTGGGAAAAGTGATGCCATATTCCAAGACAAAGTAGTCAGTGTGCTTTGAAACCCTTTTGAACAATCCTTGAAAGGGAGGGGAGAAAACTCTCTGAATCCCTCTGGCACCATTCCAGTATGAGGGAGAAAAGGACACACCGAAGCTGGCACAGAGCAGGTGTGCGCAGGAAGGTGAGGAATCACACCTGGAAGCTCTGGAAGTGCCCAGTGTGGGTTGGTAGCTGTGGATGGACTTTTTCCAAACCTGGTAAAATACTGGGATGGAAAAGCAAAGCCTGGCTGGTACTTTGTGTCACCTGGAGCAATGTCACTTGCATGATACTTCCTTACCCTGGCACAGTGGGATTCTGTAGGAATTTGGTGGATTTCCTTCCTATTAGCAGGATTTGGGCACAGCTGGGCTACAGGAGTTGGGATGTTTTCCATGCAGCAATGCCTGTCCTCAGGATTGACCCACACCCAGGAAGCCTGCAGGGACTGTGGTCCTTTCTCCCAGGTACTGAGTCCCTACAATTCACAGGAGGGGTTTATGGGTTCCAAATCTCCCAGGAAACGTTTCCCACCACAATCCTGCAAATTTGTTTATCTCTTTCCCACACTGATGTTAGCCAGCACTTCCTAAGAGTGCCTCTGGGCAGCTGGATGCTGCGCAGTAGCTTCTGGGATTTATTTCCAATGGATTCACAGTGATCCTTGGGCTGTAGGCCTGAGCCCCCACCTCAGTGCTGACTCCCTGCTGGTCTTCCTTCCCTTTCTTGTAATTTTTCCCTCTCAAACCTCTCCTGACAGCACTCCAAGCTTCCTGTGCAGAAGACAGAGTTTCCATCCCGGGGCTGGGAGCGGCAGGAATGGTCAGGCAGCCATGGAGCTTCAGGATGATATTTTGGGTGGCTCTGGGGCTGTCACATGGCAGTGTTTGTGACATTCCCCCAGCGTGGACGGTACCATTCCCAGGGGAATGCAGCAGAATCACTCCCAGAGGAATTCAGCCCCTGCCAGCACCGACAGCCGGGACTTTCCAAGGAGCAGCAACATCCTAGCACAGCAACATCCCCTCATCCTCTGTGTGACCCTTCCAGGGACCACCAGCTCCTCTCCATGCTCCTAATCCCAGCTGGAGCAGGTCCCCTCCCCTCAGCAGGGCTGGTGTCCCTCTGGTCACCTGGTCAAAGCCTCTGGACACACAGCCTCTGATTGCCAAACTCACCTTTCCACGCTCGGCACCACGGAGCTCCTGCCACCATGAAAACCATCATAGCAGCCTGCTCCCAGAATCTCAGTGGTAAGAGATTCCCAAAACAGGTTGGGATGGTTCCTGGTTCTCCAGAAACACCAGGAGCTGGTGATTGTCTCTGTTTGTCTGGTGGCTTGGGAGTGCTGAGGAGAAAGGGGGTGTTGGGGGAGGTTTGGGGATAATTCTGCAGGAAAATGCACAGAGTTGCTCCACAGGGATGAAATTTTGGATGACATTTGGGAATGTCGCACACAAGATGCTCATGCAAATTCCAAGTGTTGAGTTTTGCAGAGGCTCCTGTTGCTGTGTATGGGGCTGACAGCAGAGCCCTGGGGGGTTCTCTGTGCCTTGTGGTGTTGATATTCATGGGGCTTTTGGAAAAGGATGTTAAAGAGCAAGTGTTAGGTGAGCACAAGTTTGCTGGGAAGAGCTCTGTGTCTTCCATGGGAAAAATAAGGGACTGGGTTCTGCAGGTGGCTGGGATTTGGGTATGTGTGGTGGGTGGAAGGGCTCACTCAGAGCCCAGCATGCTGCATGGGAGAAAATGATAAAAAATCCCCACTGGAAAAATTTCCCATGGGCCAGAGATGGCTCCAGTGTATAATTTATTTCACTTGTCCCATTCCTGGTTTAGATTGAGCTGGGAAGAAATGAACCTCCACCAGCTTCCTGAACCAGGGGTTGGTGATTCTCCTCTAACAGGGCTGTTCTTGTGTCCCCCTGATTGTCTCTCTGGCAAACATGCAGATTTGGGGTTGTTTTACCAAGAAAAAAGACTTTTGTGACACTGGGGTGGCTCTCTGGGCTGGTGTTGCTGTGGGGACCTTTGGCCAGGAGTGCTCCACTGGCAGGGCTGGTGCCTCAGGCCCGTTTTGGGGAGCAGGGATGGGGCCAGGCTTGGAGTTTGGATCCTGGCTCCCAGCCCGGGGAGGTTAATGGTTCACCAAGGTCGGCTGGAGGGAAGGGGTGGCAGGGGGAGTGGAGTGGCTGCACTGCCAGCAGTGTGTCGCAGTGGGGACAGAGTGAGACGCCCACCCCCAGCCACCCTGGCTTGGCCCTGCTGCTGGCCTTGGCACTTGCTGGGGGTGGTGCCTCCCTGTGGGTTTAACTCCACACTCTGAGGGTCCAGCTTTGCAGAAAAGTGGCTGTAATAGTTAGTGAGACTGGTCCTCAAGGATGTTCTGTAAATCAAAAAGTTTAATGAGGAAAAAATAAGTTAAAAAAAAAGTTTAACAAGGAAAAAAGTAACAAAACGTTGCAGAAAACAAATGATAAAGCCGTGCACAGGTGCCTGAGAAAACCTCAGACACCTTGCTGAGACATCTCGAAAAGCCTTTTCTTTCTTTTGTGTTCTTTCTAAAGTACTAAATGTTTTAGGAGAGATAACCTGACTAACAGCCCCTAGAGAGGGATACAGGGTTTGAAGAACAGTGACAAGATCCAATAGATGCTTCTCTCTTGGCCTTGAGCTAATCCTTGTCAGAGGGGTATGGAAGCATCTCAGTTCTTTACCTTGAGGGGTGAGCTTTAAACTTTCCCTCTATGGAGGCATTTCCTGTGTGTGTAGGGTGCATTACTACACCTCCCTGCTGTGCCAGCTGAGAAATCCCCAAATCCCCGGTGAGCACTCCAAGGCAGGCACAGGAATGGTCCTGGCCCTTGGGAACCGGGCATGGAGCAGGATGTGCTGCTACTCCCGGCCCCGCTGGTGCAAAGACCTTTTGGTCTTGGGGGTGCCCAGGTGCTCCCTGCTCTGGGAACAGCCCTGATTGCCCAGGGCCACCTCCTGACATAGTCCAGAGCTTCCCGGGGATGAGCCTCCTCCATTCCACGCCCCCAGATCCCATCCCTCCTCCCCAGCTGCTCATCCCCCCATCCCACCTCCCGCCGGCACCCTTGGGTGCCCCCCGGCAGCCCCCCCCCCCCCGCGTGGGGGCCGTGCTGTTTTGGGTGTGAGCCGTGTCCCCCTGTCCGCAGGCAGCCGGGCCAGCATCCAGACTGCCCTGCGGACGCTGCTGGCCGTGCCCTGGCCCTCGCAGCGCGACGTCGGCTCCGCACTCCAGCTCCTGGCCGTGCTGCAGTGGGTGCTCAGCTTCCTGCTGATGGGTGAGTGAGCAGGGGGCTGCGGGGGGCCCCGGGGGGGGCCAAACACCCGCTCACCCCCTGCCCGGCTCCCGCAGGAATCGTCAGCCTCCTGCTCCTCGTCTACCTGCTGTTCACCAGCCTCTGGCTCATCCCCGTGCTCTACCTGGCCTGGATCATCCTTGACTGGGACACGCCGGAGAAAGGTGTGGTGGTGGCCGTGTCCCCGCTGCCTCCGGCTTTGCAGCGGGACGGGGGTGGGGTCCGCCCTTCTCCAGAATGTGGGGAGCCCCACATCCTCCCTGCTCCTTCCCTCCACTCCCCCGTCATCAGCACCACGGTGGGAAGAGGGATGCAGCGGGTCCGGGGGAAGCGTTTCCCTTGGATCCTGCTGCCCGCTGGGATGGGCTGGGCTGGGCGTCATCTCCCGGGGCCCCTCCTGGCTCTGCAGGTGGCAGGAGGCTGTCGTGCCTGCGGCGATGGACCGTGTGGAAGCACTTTCGGGATTATTTCCCGGTGAAGGTACGGCGCCGGGACGGGCTGGGACCACCCCAAAGGAGGTGCCACCGCCGCGTTCCCGCGACTCCTTTTGTCCCCGCAGCTGGTGAAGACACACGACCTGTCCCCCAGCCACAACTACATCATCGGCTCGCACCCCCACGGCATCCTCTGCGTCGGCGCCTTCTGCAACTTCATCACGGGCTCCACGGGCTTCGAGGAGCTGTTCCCGGGCATCCGCTCCTTCCTCACCACGCTGGCCGGGAATTTCCGCCTGCCCGTGTTTCGGGAGTACCTGATGAGTGGGGGTGAGCGGTGCCTGCCCTGCCCAGTTCCGGCGGGGCTGCCCCGGGCAGGGGGCTCCGGGAGGGCCCTGGTCCCTCTGGGGGAAACACGGGAGGGATGGTACTCCGGGAAGAGGCGGGGCAGGGATGCTGCTCTGCTCGCACCGCGCCTGAGCGACAGCTTCACCTCGCACCTGGTCTGCACCTCGCCCACACCCTGCCTGCGCCCTGCCTGAGCTGCACCTTCACCTCGCTCGCACCCTGCCCGCGCCTCGCCTACACCCTGTCTGTCCCGCTCCCGCGCCTGGCCCGCTCCTTGCACACCCTGCCTGCGCCCTCCGCCCTCGGTGCCCTCAGCCTGCCCTCGCCGCTCCCTGCCCGCGCCTTTCCCACCCCTGCCCGCGCCTTTCCCACCCCTGCCCGCTCCCTGCCCGCAGCAGAGGGAGCCCTTGCACTGTCCTCGCCCCGGTCCCCCCAGGTGCCATCGCTCGGGGGGACCCTGGCCGGTCCCAGTCGGGTGCCCGGGCGCTGCAGCGCCGCAGCCCCGGTGCTCCGTCCCGCCGCAGGGCTGTTCCCGGTGACCCGCCGCGCCATCGGGTACCTGCTGTCCCAGAGGGGCACCGGCAATGCGGTGGCCATCGTCATCGGCGGCGCGGCCGAGTCGCTGTCCTGCCGGCCCGGTGTCACCACGCTCATCCTCAAGAACCGCAAGGGCTTCGTCCGCATGGCGCTGCGGCACGGGTGGGTCACGGCTGGGTCACCGCCACCGCCGCCCCCTCGGGTCCCGGCGGTCCCCGTCACCACCCACCGTGTCCCCTCCTCAGGGCCTTCCTCGTCCCGTCCTTCTCCTTCGGGGAGAACGACCTCTTCCGCCAGGTGGTCTTTGAGGAGGGCAGCTGGATGAGGAGCATCCAGCGGCGCTTCCAGAAGATGATCGGCTTCGCTCCCTGCCTCTTCTACGGCCGCGGCCTCACCTCCTGCCGCTCCCGCGGCTTCCTGCCCTACGCCAGGCCCATCACCACCGTGGGTGAGCCCTGGGGTGGGGGTCCCCGGGGCCGGGGGGCGAGGGGACACTCCGCAGGGGGCGGTGATGGAGGGGTCGTGTCCCTGCCCTGACCCCGTCTGTCCCCTGCCGGCAGTGGGGGAGCCGGTGGCCGTGCCCAAGGTGGAGAACCCCAGCCGGGAGCTGGTGGACCGGTACCACGAGCTCTACATCCGTGCCCTGCTCAAGCTCTTCGAGGAGAACAAGACCAAGTATGGGCTGTCCGAGTCAGACGAGCTGCACATCCTCTGAGTGCCGCCGGCCCCGTCCTGGCTCATGAGGGCTCTTACAGGGGGATTTCAGCCAGCCTGGCGTGGGGAACATGCAGGGGATAGTCCCCACTCTGGCCTTCTGTTCCTCGGACCTGAGGGGGAGGTGGGAGGAGAGGGGGAGGCGAGGGGAAGTTTGGGAAAGGCTCCCCCTTGCAAGGGGTTTGGAGGGGTTGTGGGTGACACAGCTGTTCCCTGCAAGGGGCTGGTATGGGGTTGGGCCCAAAAATGAGCCCAGTCCCCCTGGGATAACCAGGTCACCATAAGTTGAGGGAGGGGTGTCATGGGATGAGGGACTGATGTGGGTTTTTTGGAGTGGCACCCTGAGGATGAGTGGGACCAGCCTGGGGTAGGAAAACACACCCTGGGGTGGAAGGGGGACACTCCTGGACTTGGGGACCTACTGTGTATATGGCCTGAGCCAGGACCATATGGCCTCAGATGAGCCTTTTCTGCCATCATACCCAATACAGATTTCCAACCTCCCAAAGCCTGTCTGTGTGTGTTCCAGAGGATGGGATTGGCAGCACTGTGGTGGCACCCCTGCCCTGCTCATGTAACTGCTCTTGCCCCCCAGTGTGTTCCCTCCCAGGCAGTCCCATCTTCAGCTGGGGCAGTGTTTGGCAGGGCCCTTGCAGCACTCAGGTGCACCTGGACCGCGTTGGATATAATGGGAGGTGAGGGGCAGCTCTTACTGGTTTAACTGGGCTCAGGAGGGAGGTCTGCTGCTCTCCCTGCTCTTGGCTCAGTGGTGAGCGAGGGTCTCTCTGGGTGGGACAGGGATGTGGGGCTGGGATGGGCCATGCCTGGGGCCCTCTCCTGCCCCTGGGCAGCTCCTGTGGGACATGGCTGTGTGTGACTGGTGCTATGGCTGTGGTGCGACACCCCAGTGACATTCTGTGTGCCCCTTTCTAAGGCATGTGCTGGCAGGACTTGCAGGGAGTGATGGGGACAGCCCCTCCTGGGGTTCTCAGAGTGGGGACAGCCCTGTCCCTGTCCCATCCCTGCCAGGCTGGCATGGGAGAGTCAACAGCACTGATATCAATCTCAGAGTGCTGCTCTGCGCAGGCACTTGGTCAAACAAAAGGGCTGGGTAAACATTTGAGGAGCAAACACCCATAAAGGGAAATTCCCAAGAACCTTCCTGTCACCACGAGAGCTCTGGCTCATCCCTCCAGACCTGCCCCAGTGGATTTTCTCTGGGGTGAGGGAGATTGTCTTGTGTCCCTCCTCCTTATGCTGCAGTGAGAAACAGGCCGGAGTGTAGAGAGGGGAGGGGCTTTATTTGCGGTCATGGGCACCAAGTGCCCCAGGCTGTGTCACTCCCTCTGCCAAGGCCAGCGGTGTGATAGGAACACCTCTGAGAGCACGCCCAGCCTGGGCTCTGTCCCCAGGTTCAGTCTGATCCCCACATGTCACCACTGAGTCATCTGGAAGAGCTGTGCCTGCCCAGGGAGGCACCACTGTCACTTCTCTTCGGTGACTTATCAGCCCCACGTATCCCCAAAAGTGCCAGGGATGGAACACCAGCCTGCTGCCCCAAAAGAGCCTCCTCAGTGTCCTTTGATCCCCATGAGTGGCCGGTGGCTCTCCAGACCAGCACCAACCCCAGCACCCTCCTCCCACAGCCTCCCAGGGCAGGGCTGGGACCATCCTGTGGCCTCCACCCCTCAGCCCTGCAGGGCTGGGCAGGGACAGCTCAGCTCTGGGACTTGGGGGTGCCCTGAGGGGCTGCACCTCCTGAAACCCAGGGCTGAGCCTACAGATCCCCGTCAGCTGCGTGCTGTCCCTGTCCCTCGGGTGACACTGGCCACGTGGCTGCCATCCGTGAGGGTGTCACTGGAGGGTGACACCAGGGCCAGGTCCAGCGAGGGCGCGGGCCGGAGGCGCTGGCCGGCCCCACGGCGCAGCCGGCCCCGGTACTTGTCCCCGGCCATGAAGTACAAGATGGGGTCCAGGCAGCTGTTGATGCTGGCCAGGGGCCTGGTGATCTTGTAGGTGAAGTTGATGATGTTGAGGGTCCGGCAGTCGGCCTGGAAGTATCGGGAGGTGTAGTAGAGGGTGCGGGTGATGTGGAAGGGCACAAAGCAGATGGCGAAGACAGTGAGCACCACAATGATCATCCTGATGGAGCGCCTCTTGTAGGAGGGCATCCGGAGGCCGGGGCTGGGGAAGCTGGGCTTGCAGAGCCGCTTGGCCATCAGGCAGTAGCACACGACTATGACCAGGAAGGGCACCCCGAAGAGCAGGGCCATGACGGAGGAGCTGTAGTGCACGTAGTGGTCGAACTCCTCGGGCCGGGTGGTGTCGTGGCACAGCGTGTTGTTGCCCTTGGTGCTGGTGGTGACGAAGATGAGGTTGGGGATGAGGCAGATGATGACCACGAGCCAGGCGGCCACGCAGATGATGCGGGCCTGCTTGGTCTTCACCCACTTGAGGGAGCGGATGGGGTGGCAGATGCCCATGTAGCGGTGCACGCTGATGCAGGTGAGGAAGAGGATGCTGCTGTAGAGGTTGGCGTAGAAGAGGAACCTCACCATCTTGCAAAGCCCCGTCCCAAAGGGCCAGTTGTTGCGGTCAGCGTAGTAATAGACCAGGGTGGGCAGGGACAGGACGTAGAGTGTGTCAGACAGGGCCAGGTTGACCATGTAGGTGGTGGTGGCATTCCAGGGCCTCATCCTGGAGATGAACATCCAGAGGGCCCAGGAGTTGAGGGGCAGCCCCACCACGAAGACGATGCTGTAGGAGATGGGCAGCAGGATGAACTTGAACTCCTCGTTGAAGACGCACTTCTCCTCGGGTGCTGGTGTGGTGTTCCCCCCTGGCCAGGGAGTTGGTGTTGGTGTCCACAGGGAAACTGGGAACATCCTCACCGGAGTGGCCATGTCGTGCCAGCCAGACCTAGGGAGCAGTTCATAAAAACACACCAGTCACTCATCCCAACCACTGTCAGGCACAAAGCGTGGAGGGGAGCCAAAGCTGCCAGATTTTCTCCCCCTCCAGGAGCTCCGGCCACTTTGATGGTTCTCTGGTTTTTCTCAACTCACGAGTTCGGGCCTCATGGGGGGCCGGGGGCGGGGGGAGAGGGCTCGGCAAAGCCTCCCCTCCGCAGCCCCCGCGCCGACGCCCATTAATCACCCATTAATCACTCATTAATCACTCATTAATCAGCCCTTTGAGCCGCGCGGAGCCGGGAGCGGGCCGGGGACAGAGCCCCGCGCCGGCCCCGCCGGGCACAGCCCCACGGCCGCCGAACAATGAGACCCTGATGAGCACCAGCAGCCCCCGGCCGGGGCCGGCGCAGCCTCTTGGAAGCCGCCTCAGCCTAATTGGCACCATCCTGACAATGCCGCTGCTCCCGGAGGGCTCCTTGGGAGAAGAAAGGCGGGAGGAGAAGAAAGGCTTGTCTGGGGGAATGTTGTGGCCCGGAGAAATCCTTGGGGAGGTGTTAAAGGAGCCTTTGGGAGAGAGTGTCCCCGGACAACGAGGAGCCGCTGGCTGCCGGCTGCTGTCCATAGGGAAGGGATGAGCTGAGCCCCGTGGGGAGGAGCTGCCAGAGCCAAGTCCCAGCTGAAGGCAGAGCAAGTCTGCAAGGCAGGCAGGACGTTCCCTCCTGCGCTGTGCTAAGATCAAAGGCTGGGATCTGTGAATTCCTGGGAAGCCGGCAGGAGGACAAGCTGTCAATGTTAATTACTCTCTTCTTGAGGGAGAAAGGAGGGTCTGCCCCCACCGTGGTGTCCAGCAAAGGAGCAGTGAGGGCTGCCTGTGCCTTGGCCCCTCCACACCCTCCACCATCCCTGGTGAAACCAATCCTCCAATGGAGGATGGATGCTTGGATGAGCAACCTGGGAGCAGGAGCTGCTGTGCTGCTGGTGGAGATCAGGGTGTAGCCAAAACCATGTTTGATGAAGGGAATGTGGGAGTATCTCCAATTCATTTCATCCAGAGCTCACCCAGGAGGTGATGGGCACCAGGACAGGGGAGGACTCGGGGCCCAGGGATGCACATTAGCTGGACCTGGTGCTACAAGGTTGGAAGGACACATCCTCTCAGGCTCCTTCATCCCTTGTCTCCCATGTCATCCCCCTCCTGTTGCCCTTCACCCCGAGGATGTGCAGGCTTGTCCAGCAGGAGTATCCCATCCGTGTATCTGTGGGATCATCCCTGCCACACCCTGTTTGAAGAGATACCTGTGGTTGACAGAGATGCTCATAAATGACTCAGCAGGCAGATGGGACAGCGGGGGCCCCTCCAGCCATTCCCCCGGGGCTCTGTTTGAACTGCGGGCTGAGCTCCAGGTCCACATCCAACACCCTGAGGCCCTCAGCCCGCCACAGCTCCTGCCTTTATTGCAGGGATGAGTTCAGAGAGCAACAGGCAGGTCCTGATCAAACATTAACAGTGGGGAGAACTTGGTTTGTTTTCCCAGAACCAGGAGGGAAAGCAGGTGGTAGGAAAACCTGAGCTTGCAAGCGAAGTGCCAGTGGTGGTCCTGGCCCAGCATGTCCCCAGGGTGCTGATGACATGAGGGACCAGGAGATTTAGTCTCCTCTTCCAACCTGAGAGTGCAAGGGAACACAAAGCCTTGAGCCTGACCAGAGCAGAGCTGCTGCAGGTTCAGTGTCCAAAATCAGTGTCCGTGACACAGGTCACCAACCAATTAAAATATGGAGAAGACAGTAAATAAAAGTTAATAATCAAGGGTGAAAAATGCATAAGGAAAAATCCTGAGCAGCTGTGGACTGCTGGACTGCTCCAGAGTCCAGCAGAAGACTCTGCACAGAGGAGTCCAGCAGTCTGGGGAGGAGAGCACAGGCACCAAGCTTCTGGCAGCTGATACAGCCTGAGCCCAGTCAGCCGTGGGATTGAACCATTCCCAAGCACATTCCTTTGAGGATAACCAGCAAAATACAGAAATGTAGAAGAAGATGACATTTGGCAATTTACCTCTTAACAGGTTTCTTGCTTCCCCATCTTAGTCATGACCAATATCAGTGATTGAAATTACTGAATCACATTTGTCTATCCCGAGGAGACATCACCACCAGCCCCATTCCTACTCCTTGCTGACATTCCTAGCAAAATTATCCTTGGCTGTGGGCTTTTGGGGAGGGATCAAGGTGTGAGCCAAGAGCTAGGGCTGATGATTGGAGCATGGAGATGGAAGGTGCTGCAGGGGAAGGATGTGGAACAGGGAGGTGGAAAGTGCTGCAAGTGCTGCAGGAAGATTTGGAGCAGGGAGCTGGAAGGTGCTGCAGGGAGAGGTGATGTTCTTGTTCCGCCTGTTTTGTGGATGCAGAATCCCTTGCCCATGGCAGGCACATCCCCCAGGGATGGTGCCTTTGGAGTGGCCCCTGGTTTTCCCCAGGAAAGGGGTCCTGGAAAATGCGTCAATAGCCACAGGCCAATGGGAAGGGGCAGGGGCTGGCCATGGGCCACACGTTGAGGGCACATAATGCCGTTGGCCACAGGATTGGCAGCTTTTCCCTGGCTCCTGGTCCTGCAGACGTGTCCAGCCAGAAATGTCCTTTGGCCCCGCTGGCAGTACCAGTCCTGGTGGGATCCAAGGGTTCCCCCTGCCCTGGGGATTCATGGAGGTGTTGGAAAGGCTCCAGTAAAATGAAGGAGCAGGACAACACCAGAGCAGACTCTGCCCTGGAGCCAAAGTCCTGCTGGTGGGACAGGATGGGAATTGTGGTGTTGAGGATCATGGAGCAGCAGGCAGGAGCTCGGAGAGGGGAGGTGAGAGCAGATTTTGGAGCAGCTGCCAAGGGATGAGTGAGCCTGGGACTGGCTGCTGCTGGAGCATGGGAAAAGCAGGGTTTTTCTCCTCGCCTAAGCCCTTGGAAATTGCAAAACAAGGGGAAATTATGCAAAACATCCTGCAGAAGGACCCTTGTCCCTAATCGCCGCGTGGTTGGTGCAGCCAAAGCCTCGGCACAAGGGGATGTGACCTAATTCCAATCCTTCCCTCTGCCTGGAAGAGCAGCC
Source organism: Zosterops lateralis (assembly GCF_965231275.1). Classification (NCBI taxonomy): domain Eukaryota; kingdom Metazoa; phylum Chordata; class Aves; order Passeriformes; family Zosteropidae; genus Zosterops; species Zosterops lateralis. The sequence goes on from NC_139800.1 coordinate 81,063,334, forward strand.
AAGGCATGCTCTGCCGGGACACCTCCCCGGGGACACAAGTGGGGTCGGGCGTTTCCCTCACTGTCCACCCCATCCCCTGCCCCGAGGTGACCCTGGGCAGTCTGGGGGTGAGGGTTCCCTTCCACCCTTGCTGGGCTGTCCCTGTCCCCCACCTCGCTGGGAAGGGACAGGGGGCCACGGCGTCAGGCTGAGCACCAGGGCAGCTTCAGCCCATGGGGAGAGAGATTTGGGGGATGGAGAGAGGGATGAAAAAGGAGAGGGCCACACTGGGAAGGATGAAGGCCCTCGGTGACAGAGGAAGGAGGTGGCTGCTAGAGAGGAGGATGTACAGAGAGATTTGGGGGTGGTGTAAGGCTGGTGAGATTTGTCTGGTCCCCACCCTGCACCCATCCAGCCCTGCAGGTCCCACCTCTGTCCCTCTCCCCCGGAGCCCAGCTGGGACTGTGTGACCCTGTCAGGGCTGTCCCGGCTGTCAGCACACAGGGGCTGTCCCGGCTCACCTGCACACCTGGTGGCTCTCAGCAGCGGGGCCCCCGCGGGGAGAGCCCGTTCCCCAGGCGGGACGGGGCCATGGCGGGGGCTGCGGGCGGCCCTGCCGTGCCCTGCCGTGCCGACTGTGCCCGCTGCCGCTTCCCGCGGCCGGGAACAAAGTGCCCAGGGAAGGCAGGGCTGGAGGCGGGCAGAGGCGGAGGCAGGAGCTGCCACAGGGCTCAGCCTCACTGCACTCTTATCCCTCTGTTGCCCTCGCAGGCTTTGGGCCACCTGCAGCCCCCGGATACGGGACATGGGGGCCTCTCCCGTGGGGTCACGGCCCTTTCCCCAGGAGCACCACGGCCCCTCAATCACGAGGCATAACCCCTCATCCATGGGCACCCTGTCCCCCCACCCACGGCGACATCCCTCCACCCATGGGCACTCAACCACAAGGTCCATAGTCCCTCACCCCTGGGCTGTGTCCCTGTGCCCATGGGGACCACACTCACTCTCGGGGACCACAGTCCCTCAGCCATGAGGGTCGTAGCCCCCATTCCTGGGCCCCGAGGCCCCTCGCCCGCCCCAGGACCGCCCCCCTGCCCGCTGGGTCCCGCAGCCCTCGGCGCTGTCCCGCTGGCCCCGAGCCCTGCGGGGCAGTCCTGAGGACAAAGGTGGCCACTGCCACCTTGAGGCCAGCCCGGGCATCGTGTTCCCACGACCGGGGACACCTCGCGTGCGGCACGGCCGGGACACTGCCGGGTCGGGGTGTCCCTGTGTTTTTGAGGGGGTGCCCCTCTCCCTGTGCCGGGCGGAGCAGAGCGGGGGGTCAAGAGCTGTGACACCCGACAGCTTTGCCATGGGCAAGGGCAGCCTCGAGGGGTGTGCAGGGCTCCCATGGAACGGGGAGAGGCGGGAGACAACGCCTTGGAGCACCAGGACAGAGGGAACCGCTCTTTTCCCCACCCGGCTCGCACTTTGTCTCCCCGCCCTTTCGCAGGGCCAGGTGTGCAAATACGCGCTCGGTCCGTGGCGCTTTATTCCGGATAGCGACAGCAAAGGGAGCGCGGAGGCGGCTTCGGGAGCTGTGCTGGAGGGAAAGGCCTCCGGAGCAGCGTCTGAGCAGGGCTGGGCAGGGGAGCGGCTGCCGGGGGCGCGCAGGGCTGGGCAGGGCTGTGGCTACATCCTGGCAGGCTGCGGGCCGGCGGGCGGCGGCGGCTGAGCCTGCAGAGCCGGCAGGTTCAAAGCGCCCGGCGCTCCCCGCGGGCCCAGCGGCCTCGGCACGTCCCGGGAGGGCCGCGGGGGCGGCTCCAGGGCGCGGGGGCTCTGGCGCGGGGGGAGCTCCTGCCTGTCCCCCCCGCCCCGCGGGGACAGCTGCTCCAGCTGGCTCAGGTGAGTGCCCGCGCACTGCGAGCGGTCGCCCAGCCCCACCGCGTCCCTGGTCAGGACGGCGGACTTGGGTCTCTTGTGGTGGCCCGCTCTGGGGGGGCTGAGTGGGTGCCCAGGGGACGGGCTCGGTGGCCCGCAGCGGGGCCGGCCACACCACGGCTCCTCCTCTGCGGCCGGCGGGACCCGCGGTCCGGAGGGGCTCCGGCTCCTCTGGCCCCCGGCCGGACCGTCCCCCTGCTTCCTGGGGGCTTCCCCGGGGCCCGCGGCCCACGCGTGGGGTACTCCCTCGAAGATGAAGTAGGCGGGGTTGGTGTAGCCGGTGGTCGGCTCCGGGAGGCTGCGGGGGCGGCTCCTGAGGAGCACAAAGAGGGGAAAGGATCAGCATCCCCCCGCTCCGGGGCTCCGGTAGGGCTCAGCCCGCCTGGGGTACCTGAGGCGCTGCGGGGCTGTCCTGGGGCACATCGGGGGCTCTGCCGCCGGCTCAGCGTCCTCCTCCTCAAAGCTGATCCACTCTGCAAAGGCAGCGAGGTCTGGCCTCACCCCACGGCCGAGAGACAGAGGGCGAGGTGGCCCAGGGTGTCCCCGAGCCCAGGGGATGTCCCCGAGCCCAGGGCACCGGGAGGGGGCTGCGGGCGGCCGCCGTTACCGTAGAGCCTCTCGCGGGTGCCGGACCGGCCCCGGGGCACCCGCACCCGCATCCAGCCGCGCACGGAGCCCGTCTCCCCGCCGCGGTGGAACAGGAAGGTCTCGAACTGCTGGGCCGTGCTGCCGATCGCTGACCTCAGGGCGAGGCAGCACTCGCCTGCGGGCACAGTGTCAGCCCCCGGGGCTCGGGGGACACAGGAGCCCGCCGGGAGCAGCGGCACCAGGGGCAGGGTGGGTGCCAGGGTCCCTCCTGCCAAGCTCCAGCCACCAACCTCACAGGCAGCAGGCTGTAACCTGAGGGGCTGTGCTTGGCACCCCCAGGCCATCGTGGTGGCCCCACCATCCCCACTTACCAAAGGACTCACAGCTCTCCACGCCCTTGATGCTGAGGAGCAGGTGCTGGTCCCCCAGGTACTCCAGGTCGGGCAGGATGGGGTTCAGCTGTGCACAGAGAGGGAGGGCTTGGGGGGGCTGCCACGGGGTAGGGGGCACAGGGAGGGTCTGTCCTGGGGGGTGGTGACAGCTCCAGCTCCCCTTGGGGCTCAGGGTACAGAGGCAGGGATGGGGATGAGGATGCTCCAGGGCTGCTCACCACAGGCAGATTCTTGGAAGACCAGCCCAGCTTGAGGAACCCGGGGATGTCACAGTTCTGGAAGGTGTTCTCTCCACTCCGCTGCATCTCTGGAGGGGACAGAGGGGCACACAGCTCCAGCCAGGCTAGGTCACCCCCACAGCCACCCCCAACACCCCAGGCATCCCCTCACCCTCCAGGCAGTAGGAGTGGAACTCGATGTAGCACTTGCTGCGGCTCGTGGTTTTCAGCATCACCTCGATGCTCTCCCACTCGATGCAGGCCAGCGCCTCAGGGCTGGAGCCAGGGGCTGCAGGCAGGTCCCGGCAGGTCAGGGTGTGCCAGGGCTCACCCCAAACCCGGCCTGAGGGGTGATAGACCCCAGCCCTTACCCTCCTTGGGCACAAACTGCGACGTCACTCCCACCTCAAAGGTGGCAAAGACAGGCGAGTGGTCACTGGTCACAATGTCATCCGTGCAACCTGGATGGCAGGAGGGGCTGCTGAAGGAGGGTCCCAAAGCCCTGGGGTCCTGGGCAGCACTGGCCACCCCTGGCTGCTCTGTCCCCGGGGTCTCACTCACCATAGGAGTTACAGACCATGTGGGTCTCTGGGTGTGACTTCCACAGGATGCGGTCACACCACGAGGGGACATTGATGCGCATCTAGAAAAGGGAAAGCAGCTGGTTCAGTGGCCTCTCAGGTCTGGGTCCTCCTGCCCAGAAGTGCTTCCCAACACCCCAAAAAAGTGATTTCCCTCCTTCCTAGATCCTGTTTTGGTAAGGACCAGGCTGACGGAGCTGTGGGGACTGAGCATCACCACACAGCCCCCTCAGCACCCTGCTGTCCTTGTCCCCAAACTGTCCTGCTTGGAGAGGCACCTCTGGAACTCACCCCTGTGGGCTTGGACTTCTGCCACACATAGGTGTCCCGTGTGCCCCGCTCGTAGCGGTACGTGGGAGGGAAGGAGATGTCACCCTCACCTGAAATCAGGACACACAGGTGGCATGGGGCCATGGTCCCTGCCTGTCCCCACGGGAGGCTCACACTGATGGCTGGCACCCCTGGCCATGTCCCCCAGGCTCTGGGCACTTCGTGCAGGGCTGTGCCAGGAGAGAGCTGGAGGGGGACACAGGGAGGGCTTTGGGGGCCCTGGTGCCACTGTCTCAGAGGGAGGAGCAGTGCCCTTGTCCCCACACTCACTGAACCGCAGGAACACCTTGTTCTTCTCCCGCTCCAGGCTGAGCTGGTCAACAGCCAGGAGGGCTTGAAACTCCTTCTTGACTATGTGGGTGAGGATGTCCTGTGCCGGGAAAGGGACAGTGACCCCTGGGCGCCTCTCCCCCTGCTGTCCCAGCCTGGCACCTGCAGGATCCCACCTGCACATCCATGTCCAGGCGGTAGTTGAGATCCCCGAACCAGAAGAGGTGGGTGAAGCGCAGGGTGAGGTCGAAGCCCGCCAGGCGTTTGTCCCCCAGAGCCAGGGAGTGCAGGATGTCACTGTAGTTCTGGTTACGCCTGCAGGGGGGACAGCAGCGCCGTATGAGCCACCCCGGAGACAGCTCACTCTCGTTCTGTTCCTGCCAGCTGCGGACGGGGGCAGCCCCACAGCCCCTCAGGGCTCCTCCAGCCCCCTGAGACACCCACCTGCCCCAGGCCAGCCCCGTCCTCCCCTTCCCTGCATCACCTGTGGGTTTTCTCGCTGCCAGAGGCCAGGTGGCAGTTGACGAAGCCGAAGGAAGTCCCGTTGAAAAGGAAGGAGACGCCCACAGCTCCCTTGTTCCCTGCAGGGATGTGCCACCACTGAACTCTGGGGGAGACCAGGAGTCCTGTCCTGGCCCTCAGGCTGTCCCCTCCCTCGGAGTCATCTCCCTGCCCCATCCCATCCCATCCCATCCCATCCCTACCCAGCGTGTTGGCGATCCCGGTTTTCACGCTGGAGGTGTGGACGTGGCTGATGCGCCGCTGGTGCTCCGGCTTCACCAGCACCACGATCTTGATGCTCCACAGGCACTGCAGGGCCACCTGTGGTGGGGCAGGGGGTGAGCCTGCCTGGCCCCCCATCCTGCCCCACAGCCACAGAGGATGGGGCTGGACACACAGCTAGGTCAGCAACCCATCCCTGACTCCTGGGGGATGGCACGCAGGAACACAGGATGTTCCCTGGGCTGATTTGGGGTGGGGGAGGACCTGGGGGTTGGGGTAGGAGTTTTGGGGGGTTGGCTGATGGTACCCAGCCCCCCAGGCCCGGCTGTGCCCACTGTTACCACTCGGTAGTCGATGGCCATGAGGGTCTTGAGGGAGGCGCAGAGGAACTCGACCCACTCGCGGTCGCCCAGGGAGTTCTCCTGGGTGCCAATGACGTAGATGTCGTGGGGGATGCAGGCTGTGGTCTCGTCCTGCGTGCGCCCCAAGCCCCTCGAGGTCAGCCAGGAGGCCAGGGAGCGGGGTGGGGGTGTGCTGCCTGTGGGCAGGAACACGGGTCACACAGAGCGGACGTGCCAGGCTCCCCAGCTCCTCTCCAGCACAAGTTCTGCCCTTCTCCAGGAGCTGCTGGGGATGGGAAACAGCCTGCCAGCTCCATGGATCAGCTGTGTGCACCCCAGACTGCTGCTGGGATTGACAGCCCAAAACTCTCCTGATGTCTCTGTTCCTCTGCCTCCCCAACATCCTCTAAGTAAGTGTCACTTGGAGGGTGTTGGGGAGACAGATGACAGATAAAGCCCATGGCAGCCAAATCGGTGTCTTCTCCAGCCTCCTCCTCAAACTGACAGCCAGCTCAGACCTGACGTTTCCTGAGACACCTCCCAAAGCCCAGCCAGGCTCACAAAGAGCCAAAACAATCTCCCAGGACAAGGCCACTTTCTCCTGACCCCTTACCCATGTTCCACGTCCCGACGTACACTGAGATGATCTCAGGCTCATCTAGATTGGAGTGCTGGATCTTCATCAGCTGCAGCAGCTGGCAAAAAGCCTCTCTCTTCTGCAGGAAGGTGAGGGTGTCTTAGAGAGATGGGGGGCACAGCACCCCAGGATCAGGTGGACAACACCCAGGTGTAGGAGGCAGCTTGCAGGGGTGGTTTCAGTCCTGAGACCACTGATTTTCTCCTTCCCATATTCCCAAGGGTCTCATATTCTCACAGGACACACCGTGGGCAGGGGCAGTGTCACTCACCCGTGCGCTGGGGAAGATGAAGTCCCTGCTCAGGCTCTTCTGGTTCTCACGGGAGCACACCAGCCTCACCTTGCTCTGCACACTCTGGTACTTGATCAGCTGCAGGACTGAAGGATGGAGGTCAGGGGGGCAAGGGCAGCCCCCAACTCCCAGCATGGGCAGTGTGGGACAGGGGCTGGGGCGTGATAGAGCATGTGACCCATCCCCGTGGCATCAGGCTGATGGCAGGGAACCCTACAGCCCCAAAGGATCCCATCAGCAGCCAGCAGGAGTGCAGCAGCCCCTTACTTTTATCCTGTGGGATCACCTCCTCTGAGGAGCCACTGCCTCTCTTGGTGAGGGTCACTGTCCCCGACTCCACATCCACCGTCAGGGCCGCACGCTGGGACTTGCCCACCTTCACCTGCACAGGGGGATGTGGCTCTGGAGCTGTCCCCACACCTGCCCTGCCCAGCAGTGACACCAGAGTCCCCAGCCTCACCTCGAAGTTCTGCACAGCCAGGGGCCTGGCAGCTGGCAGGGGGGCCACAGCTACACTGGGCAGTGCCAGGTTGTGCCTTGTCACCGTCTCCTGCAGCGACTTCAGCACCTGCCAGAGAAATGGGCAGTGTGCTGGGGACACTGGGCCAGCTGGGAGCCCTGGGCTGTGCTCCCACTGGAGCTTGGTTTGACAGAGGGGTTAATTTAGGGGAGGGGTAGCTGTGCCTCCCGCTGCACCGTGAGTGGGGTCAGGCACCTTCTTCTCCAGCGAGGAGAGGAGGTGGTTGACAGTGGAGATCTTGTTGAGGAGCAGCTCCAGGTCTGGATCGCTGCTGAGGAAACCCTGAAGGGGAGGATGGATAAATTTGGAGCAGCACGGTGGCACTGGACTGGTGGAGTCCTCGCTGTGAGTCCGGGCTGCACCACAAGATGTGGAGGCCCCTGGGGGCTGTGGGGGCACTCACCTGCTCCCTGGCCGGGCTGCGAGGGGACACAGGGGCTTCAAACACCCTGGTCAGGGTCTCCAGACCCGCCAGCGTGAAGTCTATCTCGCTGCAGGGGAGGAGAGAGCGGGCGAGGGGCGGTGTGGGCGTTTCCCGTGCCTTGACGAGACACTCGGCCACCAAAAGGGGACAGGGACAAGGCGGGTGGCCCCGGGCGGTGGCCCAGCTGCAGCCCCACCGCCCCCAGGCGACTGACCTGTGCAGTGCCCGGCAGGCAGTGGCGAGGGCGGTGCTGAGGTGCCGCAGCTGCGGGTGCCCGTGGCACAGAGCCTCCAGGTCCTGCACGTGGTGCGTCAGGTACTCGGCCATGAAGCCCATGAAGTCACTGGCCGGGCTGGGAGAGGGGTGAACATAAAGATCCCACCCTTGGGCATGACCATCCCATCTCCCGGGGCGGGCAGGGATTCCTTACCTGCTGTGCACCTGCTCCTGCAGCTTCTGGTGCAGCTGCTGCGGGATGTGGGTGCGGCTGGCGGGGGCAGCGCCGGGACAGGGCGCCGTGTGTCCCCAGGCTCGGGCATCCTCCCCGTCTGTGGGCAGAGCCACCAGCTCAGCGGGACCCTCCCCGCTCCCAGCCCGGAACAGCCCCCGGCCCCTCCCCGGCTCACCCGAGTCCTCCTCCGGCCCCGGGCGGTGCACGGGGTGCAGCAGGGGGGTCGCCAGCCCGTTGTTTGGGTGCTGGTAGGCACCGATCAGGTCGGGGAGGGTGCGGAAACACTTGGCTTGGATGCCCTGGATGGTCTGGGGAGGCAGAGCAGGGGAAGCACCGTCACGTCCCCTCCTCTGCCAGGGCAGCCCAGTCTGCTGTGCCCGGTGTGTCTGTCCCTCACAGTGTGCCCGCGGTGAGTGGGAAGGGCCAGCTGGGCACCAAACCCACGGGGTGAGGAGCATGGAGGAGCATGGAGACACCAGCCTCCTTCAGCAGACAGGGAATCTCCCTGTGGACACCCAGGATGTTCTTTTTAAGGTGCAGAAAAGGCAGCTGCAGAGACCTGGGTACCAGGAGAAACCCTGAGGGAACATCAAAGCCAGGGCAGGACACACCCCGTGGGGACAGACCCCGTGGGGGCAGGCTGTGACAGGGTGTGTGGCAGGAAGGGACAGTGTCGGGACGCTTTGTGCTGTGCCGAGGCAGCTCTTGACGGCACCGAGCTGGAGGGGCTGCAAAGCACCCGCATCCTGCAGCTCGAGCAGAAAGCAAACCACAGGCCGGTGCCACCTCACCGGGGAGGGGGACGAGCACCCCGGGCCCCGCATCCCGCCCACGCCCAGCTCCGAGGCACCGCCCAGGGCAGGGGGAGCACGCACCTGCACGGAGAGCAGCCCCTCCTCATCGGGGAGGATGCGGTAGGTGTAGACGTGCCTCTGGAACCTGGAGAGAGCAGGTGAGAGGCCCCGTTCTGCTGCCCACGGCGCTGTGGCAGCGCTGGGGGCCCGGCCCTGAGAGAAACACCCCATCGCCTCTGCAGAGAGAGGAACTGAGCGAGCATTTCTAGAAATAAATCATCACCCGCAGCTCGGGGTCTGTGGGAGGACGTGCAGTGTCCCCCCTGCTTCCAAATAGCACGGGACAGTCGTGATTCCACCCACTGGGGTACCCACAGCACCCTGGCTCCATGGCTTTCGGCCAGACAGAGCTGCCTGTGGGGACACTGCCCTTCCCTGCCCGTGTCACCATCCCGTGCCACCAGCCTGGACTCTGGCTCGTGCCCCACACCCCTAAGTGCTTAAATTTGCAATTTGTGCCCCACAAAGGGCCAGGCCAGTGGAGGAAAGGGGGTATATCCCGCCAAACCTGCCCACACAGATGTGAGACAAGCAGGCAGGAAGAGTGCAGGGCAGGAAGGATGCAGAGCAGAAAGGCTGCAGAGGAGGAAGGGTGCAGACAGCAGGAAGGGTGCAGGCAGAAGTGCTCTCGGGGCCTGCACACCTGGTTCCAAGAGTGGGGATGGCAAGAGGCCCCATGTTGGGGGCTGTAGCCCCAAAGCCCCAGCGTGGGAGATGCCCACAGGCCAGCAGGCAGCCCCAAACGGCTCAGTGTGCTCTGGATTTGGGGTTATCCAGTCAGCAGCCATGGTGCCGGGCAGGGCTGTGGGCCCAGCCTTCATCCTGCTCTCAAGGACAGGGCTCCACTGCCCTGACCCCGGAATCACACAAAATCCCAGTGCCAGGGAGCTCCCACCCGGCTCACCCCACTCAGAAGGCCCTTCCATGAGGTTTTGGCGGTGCCTGGAGCAGGGAGAGGCACAGAGGGGGGCAGGCAAGGCTCGAGAGCCAGCAGGCACGGGCAGAGGCAGGGCAGACACTCACAGGAGGCACAGGGCGTACGCCCCCTTCACCGACTCGCTGTCCCGCACCAGGAAGGAGCCGTCCCGCCCGGCCTTGGCCAGCAGCTCCTCGGCCACCGCCTGGCTGATGTCGCGGTGGTACCACCCTGCTGCCGCCATCCCGCCGAGCCGTGTCCCCGTCCCAGCGCCTCATCCAGCTCAGCAGGGGCTGCCGGCGGTCACAGGGGCCGCGGGGGCGGGTGAAGGGACACCAGGGGGTGGCGTGGGGACACCGGGCCGCAGGTACCCGAGCGTGGTGCTGGCTGCAGCTCCCGGCGGGTGACAGGGAGACACCGAGGTGATGCTCATGGGGCCAGGCAGCGTGGCAGGAGCTCTAGGGAGGCAGCTGGGGGAGGCTGGGGGCCCGGATGATCCTCATCACGGAGACTCCTCCAGCCTGCAGGGAGCACGGGGGCATATCAGTGAGCGCATCTTTCCTGTTGGGAGGGTCACAGGAAAAGCGGCCCTGGGCCACCATCCTGCCGTGGTGCACGGCGGGGACAGACCGTGCTGGTGGCACCCAGGGGCCCGACCTCACCCGACACACTCACCGTCCCTCACAGACGCCGTGCGGGGCTCCCCTGTCCCTTGTGGGGTGCTGTGGGCAGCGAGCTGAGCTTTCGGGCTGTCCCCGGTGGGTCACCCCGGCCCCCTGCCCCGCCACGCTGCCCACGGGGCGGCAGGGCGGGGTCACACAGTGCCCACTGCGATGTCCCCGGTCCCCGTCCCGCGGGCGGCCCCTCCGCTCGGTGATGCCGCGCTGCTCGCTCTGCCCCGCGGCGGCCGCGCTCTTCCTCCTTCTGTGCTCCCCCAGCCCCGGGGCCGCCTCCTCGCTCCTCCTCCAGCCCCGCTACCGGGGCCAGGCAGCGGCCACAGGGGGTCGGCACGGCGGGGACAGCGGGGACACTCCCGCAGCGCGCTCTGCCTCCACCTGCTCCCTCCACATCCCGCTCGGGGATCAGGGATGGGCAGAATCCTGGGAGAAGGCACTGCAGGATGACAGAAAGCCCCTGAAATATGTTTTGGGGCTGTTGGCAGGGCTTGAGCTGCCCGCTCCTGGGGAGCAGAGCTCTGCCCTTGGCAGAGAGAGATGGAGCTGCTGCCGCCACCCACAGTGGCACTCATGTCACCACCCCTGTGTGCGCCCTGCCTGCAGGTGGGAGGGAATTTGGGGGCTCCCGGGAAGGAGGGAGGCTTTTCCCAGCCGGACAGGGTTCGGACAGCACCACAGGTCCTGGATACAGCCCCAGAGGTTTTACTCCCCGTGGCCGGGAGGCAGCGGGCCCACACGCGTGTGGTGGCTCGGGCTGCCAGGGTGATTAGCAGAAATTAATTACAGATGAGCAGCAGCCACCCTCTGCTGTCCAGGTGCCTGGCAGCTCCAGGGCTGCTCAGGGGATAGATGGAGAAGTAGATTCCTGCTGGAGGAGGATGAGGATAAGGATGAGGATGAGGATGGAGTGCTGTGCCAAGCCACACTCCTGACTGTTCCCCACCCTTGG